>NW_028143353.1:0-122033 GCF_977018435.1 Lepisma saccharinum
ATCGTTTAATTTTTCCCCTGCGGCCGAAAGAATAGTATCGAGATCATCGCACCTCATGCCACTGATCTCCCGAAGATGGTCCTTGACAGCCATTTCACAAGGGATGCGAAATTTCGGAGTTGTTCTTGCTACGTGCAAAAGTTTCCCTACATCTTCGCAAGCGTGTTTGAATATTTTACATAGCAGTTCGGGTGGTAAGTCGGTTATGCAAGACATGTTGTTATTATTTTTTTTTACTGTATGTTATTTATTTATACACCCCACCCAAATTTTTGTTTCGTGTTCATGGCGATGGTGGTGCCCAGTGCTGCAATTCTTTCACCCAACGATGCGTCTCTGCTGACGAATCTTTCGAAAGCTGCGTGCTCTAACTTTCTGTCTGCTTCGTGACGTGCATCCAGATCCGCCTGCGTGGTGTTGTAGGCGATGTCGTGATCTTTGCATGCGGCGTCCAACGGATTCACACCCTTGTCTCCTCTCTCCAATCTTTTCTCGAGTTTGGTACCCGGTCCGCAGTACTGGTAGCCAGGTAAATGCATCTCGAAAGGTAACTTGTTGATGATGTCGTTCACGAGTCCATTTCCTTCGGCCACGTTCCAGAATCTCGGAGGTAGCGTGTTGATAATTTTAATGAGGTACCCTATGCCCTTGTCGTCGTTCACGATGAAGTTGGAAAGTTTGGCGCTGATCATGTCCACGATGCCAACCTTCTCGTTGTAGAAATTACGATTGCCTGCATTCTCCTCTCCTGCAATAACCAACAACCTGTCTATGAGTTTTCTCACGTCGTCCACCCAAACGAATTCTTTGGGTAACGTGTTGTAGAGTTTGACGCCGCTGCCTGTTTTGACCTGGTTCCATATAGGTTTGATGAGATTTCTGTACTTCTCACCGCTGCTCGATTTCACCCTATTCTGCGAGGCGTCGTTGTTCTGGTACAAGGCATCCGTCATGATCAAAATTTCCTTGTAACTCTGGTAATCTTCGTCGGTGTAATCTTTCGGCTGCTTTTTGGCAACGAGTTCCCACAGTCCCACCGTACCCGGATACATGTTCCAACTATCCTTCTCGCCTAAATTAACTTTAATGTCGTTGCCTTCGAAGGTCACCTTCGATTTTCCAATCTTCCAAACCACACCGACGCCTTCGTTGCTCTCCATGCTCGGATACAATCCGAACACTTCATCCTTGTCGAATTTCCCCGTGCTCAGGTAGTCTCGTGCCAAAGGTCCCAACTCGATCTTATCCAAAGACGACGACGTGCTACCTATGGCTCGACGTCGTGCCGGTACGTCCTTCAGTTCTAACGGCGTCGAAGGAATGCTCGAAATGGGCGTGGGTACGGTGTAACTTTTAGCTGCAAGTGATACGAGTTCGTTGATCAAATTTTTATTTTGTTCCGTGACGCCTTTAATTTCTTTACCTAGATCGCTGATGGCGTCGATCACAGGTTGATCTTGACGTTTCTTCTCTTCGTAGAATCCGCGATTCTCGGATTTCCAACCTTTGAAGCGTTTCGCGAGGTAATCGCGAAGCTTGAGATTTTCGTCTTCGATTTTTCGTTTCGTCATAACGTTATTTATACACGTCGTTTCTCACAACGTTGCAACGTTTAGAAAGTCGTTGATTTTGTTTCTGTATTTTCCGTCGTTGGGTTTCCTCGTCATGTCGATCGTCGCGAATCCGAAATCGTCACTGTTCCAACAGTGGGAGCAGCAGAGTTTCGAAAATTGATTGTAGTTCATGTCTCCGCCTACGTAGTCATCGTACGCGTGCTTGAGGTTGGTGTGATCTTGACGAAACAAGCATATGAAATTAGCGTTGTCGCGTACTAACTGTTTTGGAATTTTGGAAAACGTTTGAGCTAGGAAGAAGCAATCCATTCCTTTGTGACGACCTTGCGTGAAAAAGTTGCGAATTTCATTTTGATTTTCCAGGATGACATCGTCGAACACAACGACTGAATTTTCACGACAATCGTCGAGTGGTTTTATTTCCGAAGAGAACGTTGCAATGTCCAGACCATCGTACAGTTTCATCAGTTGCTGGTGTTTGGATTGCTCCAAACTTTTCGAGAACACGTACAGATGCCTGTTCTTCCAATCTAACCAATTCGGTGCGAGGAGAAAATTGTCCATGAGCAGTGTCGTTTTCCCACACCCCGAAGGACCTACGATCAGACAGCGGATGCTGTCGGGAAGCAACTCGCCGTTCCTTTTCTTCTTTCGATTTTCCGAATCAGGTAGACGTTTCACGACATTCCACGCACTCATAGAATCACTTCGTTTGAATCGATCCAACTCGTGTCCGGAAGTCCCAGCCATTTCACCAAAAGTTTGTCGCCTCTCTTACGCAAAACTTTTTCGATAAGGTACGTGTCGGGGTATTTAGTTTTAGAGAGTTCCTCCTCGTAGAAGCGCCCCAATAAAATTTCACCGCCACTGTCCTTTATTATATACGTGTGACGGTTTCCGGGTAGAACTCGAACCACGGTAAAAAGTTCCGTGCTCCAGTTTCGTGTGAAACCCCTGTCGAACGTTCGCTTCAATTTACTGACCCTCACCTGGTCTCCAATTTTGTATTTAGGTTTTTTTGTCGTGGGCGTGTACTTTGGACAGTAAACGCTGGAAATTAAACGTTGCTCGTCGGACTTGGTAACGTCAGCTGGCTTCATGCCTATCGTTCTGTGTACCGTGTGATTATAGTCGTTAACGAGTTCCGGAAGAATGGTGACCCACTTGTAGCTTCCCTGAAGCGTGAAGCGTGACCACATGTGTGTTTTTAAGGTTCGATTAAATCTTTCCACGATGCTGGCTTTGATGTGACTGAAAGTCGAATAATGTCGAATGTCATGTTTTTGAATAAATTTTTGGAATACGGCGTTGTAAAATTCCTTCCCGTTGTCTGTTTGCAAAAACCGTGGTCGTCTGCCGCTGCTTTCGCGAAAAATTGTCTTGAATGCTTCCGTGACGCACGTTCCCGTTTTCGCCTTCAAAGGTAGAGCCCATGCGAATTTCGAAAACGTGTCTATGACGGTGAGGAGGTACTTGTTGCCCTTGTTCAATTTATGTACGTTTTTTAGATTGCCGCTGCTCATCTCCACGAGGTCACTTTGCCAGAGGTCGTCGATGCCCTTGGTTACCACCGGCAAACGTTCGTAGTTGCGGCGTGCAGGTTTATGCAATTCTTGGACGATGGCTTGCCTAGACATTTTTTTAGAGATTACGTTTGAAGAGAAGCACGAGCTTGATGGGATTCAAAGAGGGTGGCACCTCGCCTGTGTTTTGAATGATCAGCTTATCGCCGGCACTCACGTCAAAAACGGTAAGATCTTCGTCTTCGTGTATTTCATATATGTTGCGCGTTTCGTTCCAACGTGCCAGAGGAATGTTTCCTGCTTTCTGGACACCACGATTCGATATCAAGGTCATGGTGGGAACGCTAGCTTTTCTGCCGTGAGACCAGTACGAAAATTCATTTATCTGAATCGTGCCATCGAGGAGAAACTTGTAGTACGGATGATAAGGATGTAACATGTACAGTTTGTTACCTTCGACGAACGTGGAGATTCTCTGTTGATTGGGTACGCTGTTGATTTCGATGGCTTGCAGAGAATGCAGTTTAGCGAATTTAGTATCGACGCTAACGAGGTTGCTGTGAAGCTGTCCCAGTGTATTTTGTACGGGCAACAAATGCTCGACTATGGTATCCGTTACGGTAGAAAACGACGGTTTGATTTTCACTTCCACGTTCAACTGCTTGTAGTTTTCGTTGAGTTCTTGCAGCTTGGCACCGAAAGAGGCCAGCGTCGATTCCTGCGTGGATTCCAGCACTCCAACTTGATCTCTGATGTTGACGACAATACTCTGAAGGTTCTCGACTTGATTCAATTTCGAGCTCTTCTCGGTAAGATCGTTCACGATGCTTTGCATATCGGTAAACTGCGTGTGAAGGTCGACGACGCTCTGCGAAGTGGGCAACGTCGACACCAGCGAAGCAAGTTCGTCTCGAATCTGTTCCACGTTCGCCGTTTCAGTTTCCAATCGTTTCAGCATTCGAGATATGTTCCTTTTCAAAGCGTGCAATTCTTTGGAGGTGGGTAGATTGGCCATCCTACTCTCGAGATCGCTCAACGAACTTTTGATGTCGCTCGATTCGGATAGTGCCGTCACCGCCGTTTTCAATTTTTCCAAATCTTCCCTCGAAGGTACGCTCGTCCGTAACGATTCCAAGTCACCCTGTATGTTGTCCAGTACGTGATGAAAATGAGCAAGATTCGTTTCGACGTTCAAATTTTCTAAATATTCAATCTTCTGCTGAACCGTGCTTAACGTGTCTTGAATGCTCGTCAACGCACTCGCTTCAGCATGAATATTTTTAATTTCTTCGTTGATCAACTCCAGAGACGCCTGAAGCGTAGCGATGGCGGTTTGAATGTGTTCGAAATCTTGATAGGCCTCCAATTGAATTTTTATGTTCGCGACGCTTTTACCGATGACCTGCAATTCGTCGGACGATGGTAGGTTCGTCATTGTATCTTCCAAAGTCTGCAACTTGGATTTAATTTCTTCCAACGTGCCGGTGAATTCTTCTTGTAATTTGGAAACAACAACATGCAAGCGTTCCGCATCAATATCGTTCACAACGGTTTGAAGTTCAGAGAAATTCTTTTCTATTGTGGAAGTTCGTTCTTCGATTTCGAGTTTCAATTTTTCCAAATCTTCATTTTTCGATTGAAATTGCTGTAATTTGGCCAAATCATTTTGAAGCGAATCCACGCTCAACTGTATATTTTGAACGTTGTCGTAAGAAGGTAAGTCGACATAATTTTTTATGAGCGTTTTCAGTTCGGAATCGATTTTCAGAATGGGGTCGAGACATTGCGTTTGGAGCGTAGCGATTTCCGACTCTAAACTTTTGTTTAAGGTCTCCTGCAAAGCGATCAAATCGCTCCTCAACTTTTTAATTCGGACATCGAGCATGAGAATCTCTTCTGCGTGGTCTACACGCTTAGTGTTGCCGAAAATGTCGTTAGACATTTTGGTTAATGGTTATTTATAATAGGATAGACGATTCGTAATTCTACGAAGAGAGGAATGAGTTTGTCATAATCTCCTAGGAGTTCCACGTATAAACAATCTCCTGCAGAAACATCGTACGTAATGTTTGAAAGCATCTTGTCGTGCTTGATTCGAAAAATGTTCTTGCCGGTAGATATTTTGATTTCGCCTACGTTTTCCGGATTCACGGTGATTTGAAGTTTCCCGTCGATCGGAATCTCGTAGAAATGTAAATTGTTATTGAAGACGTAAAACATCTTGCCCACATCGTCATCCAATTTTGTCCAAATGCTGTTGAGGTGAATGATCAACAGACCGTTGAGTTTAGATAACACGGAAGGTAAGAGGTTATTGGAATTTGGTGGTGCAGTTTCCATGATAGTCTGTTTTTTGAAACCGAACAAATTCATAGGCATGCTAGTTATTTAAGAATACAGTCAAAGTTTTTTTGTAATGACAGTCAGTGTTTTTTTTTGTTTTGTTTTTATGAATCTTCTGTTGAAGATGGGCATATGTTGCAGGTTTTGCTTTCTGCTAAGCGATAGTGCCCCCACGGCAGTGTGTGAATTCCGCACTTCAGGATGCACCTCTTATCATCGTGCGCATCCAAAGCAATCTTCCTGACAATGTTGGTTGTCAATTTATGTTTGACGCTCTGGATTCGATACTCTTTTCGTAGAACAGGTGAGCGAGTTTTCAGGCATTCAACATAATCGTCGAATGCGAGATGCTTTTGTACAACCTGCCTACCTACACCCTTGGCCTTCTTGGTGACAGACCCCTCGGCCCGAATTGCATAGGCTTTGGCCCGAAGTCCAGCAAACTCAAGAATAACATCCCCGTCCTTCTCGTCCTTGAGTTTACCGGGCTCTTTTTTGTATCGGGGCAGGATGCCGTACTGGTTCGGCTGGGGATAGCCTGATGTGTCGAAAAGCTCGATGAAAGGTGGAATCGACGCTATATCCTTATATGCATCAACTGTGCGAACATGGTAGACCAAGCTGTCCGTATCTGTATATAAGAGAGAAATATCACGATCATAATATTTGCACAGTGTACCATAATATGTCTCAAACATATGCAACTTGCTCAAGTCCAGAATCGTGGCACCAACATAAATTGGCTTGTCTAGGCGCACCACAGGTTTATCCATGTGGACCAGAGCCAACTGCTCATTATAAATAGTCCTTGATTTAAACAACGGGCTTGCAATCAGCTTACGACATCGCTTCGCATTGGTAACCAGCCTAACGTCCACGCGATTTCTCACGTTCTCCATCGTTTTACCGAACACAGCATTGTTCATCAGCTTGAAGAAGTTTTTGTCAAGCTCCGAGGTTGCAGCGATGCGGTGTTCGGTATTGGCTTTGATGTAGGGTGCTAACCAGTTACCGTGCTCGAACCTGAGGATGCGATGAATTTTACCAATTGTAACACCTTGCCTCATCAACCAAGCAAGATTCAGGTAATGTAGCACATACCTCTCTTTGGGCTCAACATCCATGATAAGCTTGGGTTGATTCGAGTTAGGTAAACGCTTAAATTCTGGAGCAGGTGGTAACTCGCTGAATACATCATGAAGCTTCTCGGGGAATTTAATGTCCACCTCGGCAAAAAATCCGTATGTACTATCTTCGAAATTTTTCACGTCGAAATTCGAAGGATTAACCCACTCGAATCCCTTGTACGGAAGTTTCTGCGTCATGGAAAATCCATACAGGTTGTTTACATCTGTGTGGAGGATGTAGCTTGTTGTTTTAGAGGGATCGTAACCGGTGGCCATGTATTGATTGTTAGCACGTGCATAGCGTTGCGTCACCTGGACCATACCGCCTCGGATGCCTTGTTCCAAAAAAAGTAACTTTTCCACATCATTAAGAAGCTCGAGTTTAATCCTGGTCATGAGCAGCATGGCCGACCATGCCAGTCCGGGGAGGCTGTAGAAGTAGGCAGGGTCTAGGTGGTAGATGTTTATTGCTGTTGCGCGAAACGCCTGCAAAACATCCGCGAGGAGCGTCACGTCAAGCTTTAAATATGCGTCGTGATAATCCCCAAAATTTCGACAACCTAACTCTTTCCACATGGACTGGGCGTGCTGGTATTCCTCATCTGTTATGTTAGAGCCTCTCAGCCGACTGTAGAATTTATCCTGTGGAGGGAGCGATGTTTCCTCAAACTTGTCGGGGTCCGTTACGTACTCGTAGGGGTAGACCCCCTTACGTCTGATGAGCCCCAAACACCCAAAGTTTGGAAAACTCGCTGCAGTGATAGTCAGCTGCTCGTCCCTAAGCTTGCCTGCAAGAGCATCAAGGCTTGCATCGAGGAAACGCAGCGAGTCAAGAAACCGAAGCTCGATAGTTGGTTCCAATTCGGGGATAGACACCCACTTACTCACGCTAATGTAGCGCTCCTCGTTCTGTGCTAAGACCTTGATACGACTATCATCGTAGCCGAGATGGGGTACCAAGTGATGAAAATCGTATCCCGAGCCGTTGTGAAAGAAGATGGGAATAAAGCGCGGGTCCTTAGCTTCTGAGTTGCACGTGTTGCACCACGGACCGATGTAGCTACCAGTACCATAATGGTCGTGGTGGTGTACTTTATAGTTATTGTTGGTGAAGACCAAGTTGCAAACAGGGCAGTTGGTTGCCTCCTCGTGCCTACGCTTATTCTTAGGAGAAAGTCGTCGCATGCGCTTGGGGGACAGCAACTCCTTTCCTATCTTTTGGGCCTCCTCTACCATCCTCTGCAAGAAGTGCTTGACCGGTTCGGGACCGCGATAGACATACGGCTCGGGGGCAACACGTTGGTCTCGCCGCACCACAACGTAGGCATAACTCGAGACCTCGTGGAGTTGGTAAGGGGTTGTGGAAGAAACTTCGGGATCGGGATAGCAGGTGGAGAGAGGTTCGAGGAAGGCTTCGAAGTCTGCTACAATGATGGCAGGATGCTCTACCATGGCGCTGTGCATGCTAAATTTTTCCGTCGCATCAGGATTAGGCAGAATAGTTCGTGCAGGTCTGTTGGTACTGCATTAACGCATGTGGCGAGCGAGCTTTTCTCCAGCGATGTTTTCTCCTTTAAGCTCTGGTGTTTTTGTTGTTGGTTGTCAAAAGTAATCAGACACCTTCGACAAACTTCTATACTACCATGATGCTTGCTTTTTTGACTCGACACCAACCGGGAGAGCGAGCGAATGAGGGTGTAGTGGTGTTGTGTCTCGTCCTTGATGAGCAGGAGGTTGATTTCTCGTACCTCGTTGTTGTTGCTCACGTTGCTCACCCGGATGGGGTGGACCTTATTTTCGTTCTCGGTGAGACCGTAAACGTTTATGGCTAATTGTAAGTTGCGAGCACGTGCCTCAAACTTGCCAACATCCGAAAGCGCCACCGGGTAGTCGATTCCCACCATTGCATCCTCCAACTCCGACTCGTACTGCTTGTAGTGGGTAACGCGATGCGGTTGATTTTTCCAGTCGACGGGGTGCAACGCTGCCAGCACCGACCAGACGAAGCACTTGTTATCCCTGTTCTGAATATTCAGAACAGCCTTCTTTGCTGCAACATCTGGTGGTAGAGGGACGTAACTAGACCCGGACATTGGTACAAACTGACTAAAAGTAACACACAATTTATGGGGTTCACCGCATAGCGAACCGCCCGAGCCTGTGGCCTCGTGCTCCTCCTGTTTAACAAGCAGCTCTTCGGTAAACTTGTCGTAAATTTCTCCAATGCTATCACCATCCGCCAGATACAGCGTTTTTGCTTTTGTTGCATGAAAGAAAGTGTATCTTTCATCGGTCGGTTTCTTGTATGTGCAACATAGCGTACCGTAGAATTTAGTGGAGGAGTGCGTAGCCAGTGCATTACTAAGAATAGAAACTATCTCTGCTCGCTTCTCCTCTAAAAAGCTACGAACATCGCAAGAGCCATCCGACAATCGGACGTAATCTTCTAATATTCCTCCGAAAGCAGACCGGTCAAGGAGTCCCCTGTTCGATACCCGGTGGAGACACAGTGGTTAGGATCCCACTTTAAACTGTAGATGCAGTCTCGATTAGCCTTTGTGTGCATAAAGTGGACTTAAAATACCAAATGAAAATAAAAATCAAAATCACCGTAACTCTCTACAAAGCCAGAGGATCCACCTGTTGAAGCTTAGATGTAGTATTGCATTCGTATCATTACCCATCATCTTCGTCGTCGCGATTATCGCAAGAGGTAAAAATGCGACACAAAATAACCCAAACAGAAGCTTGGAATCAATTTGAATATTGGTTACGTTGGATACGTGGTAGAATTGTTTTAAATATAACTTCCTGTGATGTAATAGGGTTTTCGATTAAGGACCATTTGTATAATACATATCGTTGATGCGAACAATAAGTAGTTTCACGTTCACCACACTCTTCGGTTGTTTAGAAATCGTAAGGAAGAAGGATCTCTAAATTTCCGCTTTCACATGTCAATGAAACTTTAAAATAAGTTCAGTGTAGGTCAGAAAAGAGATTTACATATCGTTATGATATTTTTAAACACCACGAAATCTAATTCCAATAGAATACGATACTACTCCTTACGTTCCTGTAAATGTTCACCATTTGTCTGGCGAAAGAAAGTAACTAAGATTTCCGTGTTTCCTTGAGGAAAGATAAGGCGCCTGCTTGTAGTAAGCAAGCACCAACTGCTTCGATCAGTGACCTTCACTGCCAGAGTGACTCACAGTAGGTCTGCGCTCGTTCCAGTGTGCGTACAACACAGGTATTTTATTTCGTTCGTTCCAATCCACACTTATATCAAGCTAACATTCTAATATTTTCGTAAAATATGTAGTAAACAAGTTGTATACATTATGGTCTTCCAGAGTGTTGTTGCCTGCTATTTACACGCGGGAGATGGGGGTGTTGTAAACATTTCTGAACCCAAAGGTCGAGCACGAAGGAAAAGTTGTGTAAGCATTGGAGGTAATAACAAGGTAATAGAAGTTGAAGGAAATGCTGGAATAAATTATATCAGAAATTGAGCAAAAACAGTTCTCATCACACATAGGGCTATCAGATCACTCGTCAGCGGAAAGTAGGACAAATTGTCTCAAAATGTTGAACACGATCGTATTTGCAGTAACTATAATAGGTTACTAGGACATCTTAGCATATAACGAGAATATGACACATCTTCAGCTGAAAAATTAATGTTGAAGTGAACGGTTGAGTTCAAAATTCCACAACTGCTAATTAATAGCACGGCTGTATTTGATTTCAACTTGTGTACGTAAGACAGAACGTTGTTCGTCGATGTGGGGCCAGGAAGAGAAAACAATCCATGAATTCGGGAAGGAAAAAATTCACAATTTCGTAAACAAAGTCTGGAAGTTCTTGTTTATTAATATGTAAAAAAACTACTATACACTGGGAAAAAACAGAATTGTGTGCCTTATTTCTCCAATAACGAGAAAAATTACTTGTTACTTCGAACAAATTACCGACACTTATATCGATAAAACTTCACAAAGTAAGCATTTTTATACATATATCCGGACTTTTTCGGATCTAGAAAATCGTGAAGTAATTTCTGAGCTGGGATTGTAATTGTCTTTCCGAACATCCAGTAGCAACCATGCACACTCTTTGATTTAAGCATACTTCTCCAAGGAACCACGTTATCTTAGACTTCCCTCCGTTTTTCTGTTTCTCCATCTAATTTGAAGTTACGTGATGCTCAAAATACGTATAAGACATTTGAGATTTCTTTCAAATTCCTTCCGGAGGCCAGACACAACTATAAAATGTAGGACACGTCCGAAAATAAGATTGATTCTTATAAGTCTTTTTATTTTCTTATTTATTTCACCTGTTGCTAATCACGACGACGAGGATGAGTGATATGATGAAATTGATGAAGGGGCACTTACAAAGAACACCCATACGCACGACGGAATTCGAACCCAGGACATCAGACATCGTAGCGCACTGTGCTAACCACTCCGTCAGGACGGAATTCTTATAGCCCTAATCGATCCTCAAGCATATTTCCTATCTTTAACTACACACGAAACATAAAGAACAATCTAAATAAACAGGTGCCAGTTCACACTCTAACCGTAAAAAAACATATGCATGTGAAAATGCAAAATAATATTTATTTTTAGGTAGTTGTGACTTGTTATTGTATATTAAAGAAATATATTAGTCATAAAATGACGGAAGTAGAGGAACATCTCCAATGAAACACTCATGCCTTATGGATATTTTTATTCCTTGCCAAACAAGGTTCCGAGTTCTAGTTCCGACCAAAATGGATTCATTGTGTATGTTCATTCATGTCTTTAATGTAATCATAAATCGTCGTCATGAATAATTTAACTTCAGAGGAAGAAAACTGAGGTAATTATTAATAAAAACAATAACAAAACAAATTTGATCTTAAAGCCCTGGCTTTGCGCTACATATTCCATCACGGGGATCATAGGCGTGCGCCCATGGGGCCAGGGGGAGGGCAAATGCACCCCTAATCATGGACATCTGCAGATTTTTTCCACGAAGAGACAAGCAAGGTATTTTTCCATGGGGCATATTACCCCGATAATAGTGTTGCATTATCGCATTCCTGCATCCTCATTATAATAATTAATGTAAATTATTATGACTGAAATCAAATTATTACATGTGAAAACGTACTTTTTGGTTGACATTCGTTTTCTAAGGGGAAGATGTGGCAATCCTTGCCTCCCTTTCAGACATCTATGTCCCTTATTATTATATTTTCACCTAGAAATTTAGGATAGATGAATCCTATCGCCGTTATTAAACTATATTATACTCTTAAAGAAAATTAAGTATTTTCAAGCCGATGAAAGTTCAAGGCAACTAGTGTTATCCACGGGACGAGACGGGACAGGCTTTTAAAAATTCGAGACGAGACGAGATTGATCATGTGTCCCGAGACAAACGGATATTTTCGAGACGAGACAGCATTTTACAGCATTTCCACGAGACGAGACAGGCCAAAGTCTCGTCTCGTGGGCAACACTAAAGGCAACTACGGGGGAAGGGGGTGCAGTGGCGAAATCACAGTCCCCCACAACCTTGAACGGAAATGAATTTTAGGGGGCAAACATGGAAGTAAAGGAAAGCAAGAGTAGCAGAATCTAAGAGTTGCAGGACAAAAGGATACTCAAGATGGATTTTGTTTTCACGTCTTTCTTGCATTATTTCTTCCTGACTGCCAAGAGCACCTGCGTGGGGGGGGGGGGGGGGGGGCAGAGCTGCAATTGCCCCCTTGATTTCAAATGTCTCGCAATGTCTGCTTTTCTTGCAGTCTAGTCAAGTTCAGAGCCGTAGCTAGGGGTCGATGGGAGTTAACCCTGGACGCCAAACGATCTAAATGAAAAAAATTGTAAAAGAGAATAATATGGCGCTCCATGATTTTTTTGCCCATATTAAATCGACATTGTTTTCATTTTGCAAAAATTTGGATCTGAAAATTGATTGGTCGCTTTGCTCGCAATTTATTTTCTGTAACGCATTTTATATTACCGAGGAGAGAAGTACTGCTGCTAAAAGGTTTTCTCTTAAGTGCATGAACAATTGTTTGAAGGAAAAGGAACGCGCAGATTTGAGAGACAATCTATATGATTTTTACTGTTGGTATATATGTATGTGTATATATATATATGTGTGTGTGTGTGTGTTGTATATATATATGTATGTATGTATTTATATGTGTGTGTGGGGCGGGGGGAGGGGTGTATATATAAACACACCCGTCAATGCAATAAAATTTAAACAAGTGAGATGAAATTACGTTATTCTTTTCCGGCCTGAAATATAATCAAGGCTATCCCCCTCTAATCAGAGGGTCTGCTCACGACTATGACGGGGACTGACACTTTACGTAGGAGTAGACACGCTTCGTACAATTTGATGATATCGCGATACGTAATGGATGTGCAGCCACTTAACTGAAGCCCCCAAAATCCACATTTCATTACTAAATTGTAAATTAGCATAATATCACATAGTTTACCTATTCATAATATGCGCCGCTTTGGTGCACTTTGTGGATTGTGCATTAATCAACATCAGGTTAATCGCGGCAGGCAAAGTGGAGGGAAAATGACAATGAAGCACAACGAGGGGGCCCTTGGTTCCCGATTAATGAAACTTTGTCTACATGCAACTGAGTCGCTGCGTGAAATCGCTGAAAATGTCATTTATTAATTTCTTAATTTTGCTTATTTTATATTGCTTTTCTAGCCTTGGCGTCAACAAAGGCGATGAGGATGATTAATGAAGTTATGAAATGGATGATAGGACATGATGATCTATGCCTTATACATACTACATATATGTACTTTTGCGGTTTGCGGCTAGCACAAACGAAAACGGCCATTATGATGCATACTAATGTAAAGCTCAATTCTTTTATGACCAATCCTGAAAGGGCTTTTCTTTCAAAAGACACTTGCATAGCCAAGAATGATTGTTTAAAAAACTCGTGTATTATCAACGGCGAAAGATACGGCCGCCAGCATGTTCTGAAATCGCAAGCGGTTCGACACTTGACCACTAGATGCCTCTGTTGCAAAATTGCCCCAGGCTGACGGGGAGGGCTAGTTCGCACGGGTGTTTGAATCCTCTGCACAGCTGGGTTCCGTCCCCTCCTCGGCAAAGGTCTCTTAGCTGTCACTGCTTGAAGTATTGCCTCTTTCCCAGGCAAGAAACCAAGAATAAGAGCATATTTACCTTGAATTGGTATCAGTGACACTTTATATCGAACCCTACCGCCAAGGACGTATTTTGAAAGACTTATTAAGTTCAAAATAATGAAAATAACTAAATAATATAATAACTACAATTAAATAATGAAAATATACTTATTTAATAGATGGTAATTTATTTCCGCAGAACTTATTGGAAGGCAAGGCAAGGATTATGTTGGGATCATACGACTTTGAATGATAGTACCAAAGAAGATTTATTACTACGTACTAAAATATTACGAGTAATTTTACTTTTCGTCAATTGAATCTAACATACTTTTTTGATATTCAATAAATATTCAATTCTTTATCTACTTCACATTAATTTCCTTGCCAGGACAGTTCCTTTATTTATTTTTATTACAAATTTTGCCGACCTTAACTACACGTAAGCTAGATACTGAATACATGATGTTATATTACTATCGTTATGCTCCCAGTGTGGAGCAGTTTGTTGCAATATTTTAAATAAAAATAACTTTTCAAATATTACTTAACACATTAGTATATTAACCAATTTCTACAGTTACTATAGTAACGAATAACAAACAAAATAACATCAACATTGAATAGAGGAACACAACAGAATTTTCTTCATTCTTTTCAGATTATGCTCAAAACTAAATAACAAAATATAATTTTAAAAATGTCTTTGAATTAAAGAACTGTTGCAATAGCCTCCTCCTCCGGTTGAAAACCTTGACATTATACTTTGATGTAGAAATACGTATATTTTTCAAACGTAACATCTTCAATGTATCATCTTCACTTCTTCTTCTACTACTTCTTTGGCAGCAATTTCATTCATTTCACATCTTCTTTACAGCCATTTTCAGTAGATTTCTTCTTTACTGCAATCTCATTACCATTACTATTTCATAACCATCTTATGTCCATTTAAAAAGGTTTTATTCTTCACGAGTGCACTTCTTCCCTTTGAAACTATATGTGCAAATGAAGCCCTTCAATAAAAATGCGGACCACATTACATTCAACTTACATTATATATATTCCTTCTTATCATTCTTCCAGTGAGACACTTTGTATAATTTCTCTGGTTCCTTGCCTTTTTTATTCGTGTCAACACTCTTCCTTGATACATTGAAATACACCATACTGATGAGAATAGAAGCCAAACATAAGTTCTTACATAAAATATAATATGATGATCAGCAGAACATAAATAAACAACAAATACAATAAATTCATGCTATTTTACACCCGATAATAAGAAACAATGAACTTTTTTGTAACAGCGATGATCAACTCACTGTTCAAATGAAGTCGCCTAACCTTTCAGATGAAACAGGAATATGCGTTCTAGCATCCGAGTAATTTATCGAATTACGAGAATTATTACAAACACTGTCACTGTTCTGATTAGTATTACAATCAAGTGTATACTGGCCACTAATATAAGATGATTGTTCATCAACATTTGCATTTCTTCTAACACCAGCACTTCCATTATTATTATATATGGATGGATAATGTTCACGTCTGAAGTTAGAATCATTCACGTTATTATTAGTTCTTTCAGACCTTACAAACTGCCTTCTTGAGGGATTGCGTTCAAATCTTCTTGGAGATGGGCGATGATTTACATTGATTCCTACATTTTCAGTCTGTGTTGTAGAATCATAAGAATTTCGCTCAATATTTACTTGCCTGACGATGTATTTTGGTCTGTTGAAACTTCTCTTCTTATTAGACCTGTCATCAGAAATTGTATTATCACCTAACTAACAAACTAACTAACTCTCTAGCCTTCTTAAACCCGAAGGTTCATGGCTGCAGCAACACAGGCCTTCCATCTTTCCCTATCTTGAGCAAGTTCTATATACTCTTTTCCATCCCTACCGATTTCCCTTAGGTCCATCTCAACGTTGTCCCTCCATCTTCGTCTTGGCCTTCCTACAGGTCTCTTACCATCAGGTTTCCCAACAAGAATCCTCTAAACTCCTCTTTCCTCTCCCATTCGTGCCACATGGCCTGCCCACCTAAGTCTTCTTGATTTAATCATTCTAACAATATCTGGACATGAATACAAATTATGTAGTTCTAAATTATGTAACCTTCTCCACTCACCTGTCTCCTCATCCCTTTTAGGTCCAAATATTTTCATAAGGATCTTATTTTCAAATACTCTCAATTTATGTTCCTCTTTCAATGTAAGGGACCAAGTTTCACATCCATATAATACTACAAGCAAAATTACTGTTTTGTATATTTTAACTTTTAGTTTCTTAGATATTAAACGAGAAGACAAAAGTTTATGAAGAGAGAAGTAACATGCATTTCCTGAATTAAGCCTACTTTTTATTTCCTCTTTAATATAATTTTCATTTGTTAATATTACTCCTAAGTATTTGAATTTGGAAACTGGTTCAAACGAGTTGTTATCAATAATTAGATTTTGATTATTACCTAACACTTGGTTTCGGCCTGTAATCATATATTTAGTTTTCTCTTTGTTAACTTCCAAACCTATCTCTTTAGCAGTTTTGAAAAATATTTTAGCATTATTCTTAATTGTATTCACATCATCCCCCAGTAAGTCTACATCATCTGCATATGCTAACAACTGAGTCACACCATTTAATTTTAGTCCTTCTTTAGATTCTTTTACCTTCCTAACAGCATATTCTAAGGCAAAATTAAAGAGCAATGGAGATAATGCATCTCCTTGTTTTAATCCATCATGAATTGTAAATTTGTCAGACATATTAATACCCACACGAATTTTACTTTCTGTTTCACTGGTGCATATTTTTATCATACTAACAAGCTTCTTAGGTATTCCAAACTCTACTAATATATTATATAATTTATCTCTTTTGACCGAATCATATGCTTTTTTGAAATCAATGAATAGCTGATGGACATTTTGATTATATTCCCACTTTTTTTCAAGTGTCTGTCTGATGTGAAAAATTTGATCTGTAGTTGATCTGTTACGTTTAAATCCACATTGATAATCACCTATAATTTCATTAGCATATGGGGTTAGTCTTGTTAAAAGAATGTTAGACAATATTTTATATGTTGTTGAGAGTAGAGAAATTCCACGGTAATTATTGCAGTTCATTTTATCACCTTTTTTAAATACAGGAACAATTATGGATTCTTTCCACTGTTGAGGGATTTCTTCTTTATTCCATATTAAACAAATTAATTTATGAATTTGACATATTAATGAATTTCCACCATATTTAATTAACTCAGCTGGTATTAAATCAATGCCAGGTGCTTTGTTATTTTTTAGCCTTTTAATAGCATCTTTAACTTCAGTCAAGTTAGGTTCTGGAACTAAAGGTTCTGCTGTGTGGACTTCATTTACTTCTGATTTATCTCCTACATGGACATTTAAAAGGTCATTAAAGTAGTTCTTCCATCTATTTAGAATATCGCTTGGGTCAGCTAGAAATTCACCGTCTTTATCTTTTATCAAGTTTACTTTAGGTTGCCACCCCTTTCTAAACTCATTTACACCTTTATATAAATCTCTGATATTTTTATTTTTGCTGTTTGTTTCAATTTCGTTAATTTTGTTTTTCAATTAATCTCTTTTTTACTTCTAAACGTGCGGTTAACTTCTTGCTTTATTCTATTATAATTGTTTAGATTTGTATCATCAGAGTTATTTAACCACCTAAGTCTAGCCTGATTTCTTATTTCTATTAGATTATGACATTAATTATCAAACCATGGCTTACTTTTTCTCGGTTTATGGTATCCTATACTTTCTTTAGCTGCTGATTCTATTGCATTACGTATGTGCTCCCAATTCTTATTTACGTCTGTTTCATTTATATTTTCATCATCATTTAAATCCTGCAAAACATCAAATCTATTTGACAGTTTAATTTGGTAATCTTTCTTAATTCTTTCATCAGTAAACTTTCCTGTATCAAATTTTAGAACTTTTAGATTTTGTTGCTTATGATTTATCACTGAGAGTCTTTCTCTTAATTTAGCAATTACTAAATAATGGTCACTGGCACAGTCAGCACCTCTATGAGTACGAACGTCAATTATACTAGTATGCCTTCTCTTATCAATGAGAATATGATCTATCTGATTATGAGTTTTACCATCTGGAGAAGACCATGTATATTTATGGATATCTTTATGTTTAAAAGTGGTTCTTTTCACAATTAAATTCTTTGAGGTTGCAAAAGTAATCAATCTTATACCATTATCATTACATAATTCATGAAGACTTTCTTTACCAATCGTGGGTTTAAATGTCTCTTCTTTGCCAATCTGTACATTACAGTCACCTAACAGAATTTTCATATCATACTGAGAAAAGTTATCAAACACCTGTTCTAACTCTGTATAAAAATCATCTTTAGTATTATCATCTTTATCTTCCGTTGGTGCATGTATGTTTATTAAAATAATTTTACACCACCTACCCTGTAAAACTGCATATGATATCCTATCATTAATAAATTCTACTGTTTTAAGAGCCGATATAATTCTATTATTTATGAAAAACCTGTTCCAAAATTATGATTTTGAGTACCACCATAGAAAAAAGTATAATTTTTAGATTTACAATTCCCTGCTAAAATATTTAAATCCTGCTTGTCAAACCCCTTGTACCTGATCAGATGATGAAAATCATAATTGGATGCCCCGTGACAAAATATTGGGACAAATTTTGGTCTCTGGATCTTAATATTACAGCTATTACACAGAGCCATTTTGAATTTACCATCTGTATGGGAATGGTGTTTCACCTTAATATTTATATCTGTGCTCCTTAATATTTCCCTCTCTTTTAGAAAAAATCCCTCCATTCAGATCAACACATACAAAAAACTCATAGTGTAGCAATTAGAGTCGCTAGCAGTTTAATATACCACTATATGACTTGCTATATTTTTATTAAGAATATTACACGTCCTTTCCCATTGCACTATTTATTGTTATTAATTACCCTTTCTCTTGTACAAATGTTTATTGTGTTTGTGTTTATCTTGTGTAGTAGTTATGCTGTCTAATGTGTTTCTGTTTGTCTTGTGTAGTATCGGTGGTATGTAACGATGTATATTGTGTTATAGTTGTGATGTGTTTGTGTGTGTCTTGTGTAGTAGTTGTGCTGTCTAATGTGTTTGTGTTCGTCTTGTGTAGTAATTGTGCTGTCTAATGTGTTTATGTTTGTCTTGTGTAGTAGTTCCTCCATTCATATTGGGGGTTAGGCGTAGAGCTGAAAACTCTGCACTGTAAAAAGAAACGTCAAGAAACAGCAATATAAGGCCATGGATGTTCCCAAGGTAAAATATTCCGGAGGTAAAATAGTCCCCCGTTCGGATCTCCGGGTGGGGACTACTTTGGGAGGTCCCTGGACTAAGGATAAGATCTTCATTAGGAATAAGGATATTAAATTAGGCACCTGGAATGTTCTGAGCCTTTACCGGCCTGGTGCATTTCAGTGTACAGTTAATGAGATAGTTAAGTATAAATTAGATGTAGTAGCTGTCCAGGAAGTTAGGTGGCCAGGAGAAGGGAATTGTATTATCAACTATCAAAGATAAACTTTTATTATTATCAATCGAATACAAATCAATAGTCCTTAATTTCTGCGTCAGTTGCTTAAGATCTGTAATGTTATGGCAGCCCATATTCTTTGAAATTGACTCAGGTAGCTGTTTCAAAATCATCCGTATTACTTCAACTTTGTTTGGAGTTTCCACAAGGTTAAAATAAGCAGAGTACGTTTTTAAAGCGTATGCTTCCAATGATAAACCTGAAGCTGAGTTGTATTTTCTAGATCGTAACAATGTCAACTGACATTCTAATAACTCATTAAAAGCAAATTGATCTAGAAATTTATGTACAAAGTTCTCATAAGAAATGAAATTCTTCATTTCACTGTTGAACCAGTAAGCGCCTACATTGTAAAAACACTTACGAATTATACGTAATTTATACTTGGAAGGAACACCAATTAAGTTTAACATTGTAGTTAGTTGTTCGATAAATTCTCTAGCAGATTGTTTTGAAAAATTTCCTCCAAAACGTGGCAATTGACTGAGTTAACTAACTCGTGAAAACCTATTAGAGCATGTATCAGACTGATTATAAGAATTCCATGTAGAATCATTATTCAGCCACATCGGGTTATAAGTACAGTTTGTTCTAGTACAAGGACTATGATTTACATTTAAGTCATCAGGAAACTGATCATGGATTAAGGAATGACATGCACTTTGACGTTGGAAACCACATACTGAAGTTTCAAGACCTGTGAAATTGTCTTTATTATCACAAACAACATAAGTTCTAGAAGGTATGGAATTTCTGTTAGATGTAGAACAAATTTGCTTTGATCTGTCTGTAGCACATAAAGAACTAGGTGCATTATTTTCAATATCACAAGTATGTACGTGCTTATTATCATACAGTAAAGAGCTGTTCAACGAAGAAAGACATGAATGGTTATTTAGTGAACATGTACAATGGATTTTGTCAACAGTAGGATTGCTATTATTAAATTCAGTATTATCTAAAACACAATGCCGCAATGCATATGTATTCTTGCCTTGTGAAGTGGAAGCTTTACCAAATTTATTTCTACTTTTGTTGTGAGCAGATTTGCCCTTGCACAATTTGGTTACATTTTCCTTTGCAGAATTCACTTCAGCATCAGATGTATCATAGCCAGAAGAACCTATATGAAATGTTTCGCATTTATTGTGTTCACTAAAAACAACATGCTTTATTTTAGAATTTAATCTTGTATCAGTTTGGCATGCTATGTGCCTATGTTCATTAATAAGTGCATCAACATTACTTAATTCTTTATCTGGTTGTAGAACGTCTCTAACCATACTAGTACAATAACATCGCTTTTCTCTAATTTAATGCATTTCTCATTTAAATCCTTAAGCATAGAATCAAATTCTTGCAAATTTACCTGCGTAGTATTCATATTTGTTTGTAGTGTACTTATAGAAGTTTCATGTTGGCAACACTGGTTTGATACGTGTTGTTTTAACTCATCATCATGATGGTCTAGTTTTGATTCAAGATCACTGACTTTCGAATTTAATAAAGTTACTTCATGATTTATACGTTCATTTAGTAACCTTTTAGCTGATTGACAAGAATCAGAAACCTTCTGCAACTTATTTTCTACATGTTGGAGCCCTTTGTTCAGTTTTTCAGTACTTTGCTGCAACCTAACCAATTTTGTGCCCCAAACTTCCCAGATTGTTTGTAAACTTTCGCGCAGCGTTTCAGTGTTCTGATCAAGTCTATCTTGTAACCTATTCTCCAAAGCTTCAGTGTTCTGATTAAGTCTATCTTGTAACCTATTCTCCAAAGCTTCAGTGTTCTGGAGTAACTTGTCTTGCAACCTATTCTCATGTCGGGCCAAACTCAAGTGAAAAGCAGATAAAATTTGGTCAATATTGAGATTTACCGTATCCAAGTATGATTTTAGAGTGAATGGATTAAATTCTGGCTTGCATGTCGTACAGAAATAGTCTTCTTTCATAGAGCTGAATATTACCCAGTGAATAACTGTAAGACCCCTACAATTTACGTGTTCCCATTTCTTGCATGACGTGCATTCAATCATGCGAGTGTCAGAAAATCTGTCCTTACAACAGAGTAAATCCTCCATTTGCTTACCAGAATTGTCCTCTTCGTTGCTTACTTCAGCAACATCACTGAGATCCGGTTGATCACACACGCTACTTCGAAGCACGAAAGGCACTTCTCTTTTCTTCATTATAGCATTATCAGTTCACTTCTTATCAACTCACAATTTTCGAATCCTGGTTCTAGGTCGCCAATTTATTGCAACTGTCCCCAGTGTGGAGCAGCTTGTTGCAATATTTTAAATAAAAATAACTTTTCAAATATTACTTAACATATTAGTATATTAACCAATTTCTACAGTCACTATAGTAACGAATAACAAACAAAATAACATCAACATTGAATAGAGGAACACAACAGAATTTTCTTCATTCTTTTCAGATTATGCTCAAAACTAAATAACAAAATATAATTGTAAAAATGTCTTTGAATTAAAGAACTGTTGCAGTTATACCGCCTTTTTACCTATTCATATAATGAAAATATATTAATTTGAATATGTCAATTAATACTACTTTAAATAATTTAATGTAACCGTACTTATTTTAACTTAACATTATTATTATTTTGAGACATTCGGTGAGGACCTCCCTTCGAAATATATACTAGATACGTGTCTGCCTACCGCGTCCGATTTGAATAAAATTTAGAAAAGGCGGCGAGGGGGGAAGTAGCGCTTCCTCTTTTTACATTTCGACAGTTTTTACCTGATATGTATTATTTTGTGAGTCAACGCTGTAGTCAGGAAATACATGTACATAATTGATGATTCGCAAGGAAACTTCGTTAAATTCCTATGCTTGTTCCGCTCGCAAATCACATCTTCTCCAAGTTATAATAATATTGTCTTTGCTTACATATACATGAGTGTGTATGTATATGTGTGTGTGTGTATGTCATAGAACATCACTTCTTCCAAGCATAAACTTGATGTGGCTCTTACAGAAACATCTGTTTTTGGAGTGGAACGATCACGAAAAGGTTTACACTGGCCTCCCCGATGGCGCAGTGGTGTAGTTCCTCGGTGGACGCCGTTGGTGTTGGACGTGCTGATATCGTTCTCTGGTAGTGCGTTCTCCGAGTGCAGCTAGTGGGTCAACTACGTCTGAAAAATTGGACTTGTAAAATAAGAGACAAATCGATAAACCAGTAAGTGCTATAGTGGCAAGTAAGAATAACGAAATGAATAGGTTAAATACGATAAAGATAAGCTTTCCAGTGAATGCTCCTAAACCGAGGGCAACAGATATACATGAATTTATTCACGGACAATTCCGTCTGCATGTTGACGAATTGATGGGAATATAACTCCCGACAATTTTGCGTTGTGTGTATATTAAATCTGTGAGAGAAGCGACAATGAGAAAACTATTAGAACAACATGGACCTGACATGGAGTTTCGTTACGCTGATGGCAATAGTGTGAAAGTGTCATTAGAAGAAACAGGAAGGATGTGAAATTTGTGCGTGTCTTTAATCTCCCATTGGAAATGGACGATGATAGTGTGAAAGAAAAACTGCGAGAATTTGGAACTGTCGATAGTGTAGACAAAGAACAATGGTCGGGGAACTTTCGATACCCAGTGTATAATGGAGTTCGAGTGGCTAAAATGGAAGTCACAAAACCAATACCTTCGTTTCTAGTAATACGCTCGTTTCAGTGTCACGTTATCTATGATGGACAGCAACGGACGTGCCAGATTTGTCACCAGCCTGGTCATGAACGTAGGATGTGCGACCTTCGTCAGCCCACTGTCCTGAGACTTCCGCTCAGACAAGGACGAAACTACAGTCAAGTGGTGCAACAACGAGAAGATGTCGTAGGAACCTCGGGACTATATCACGAAGTTCCATCCAGTGAAACGCCTTCTACTAGCCCTGAGAACCAGCTGGAATCAACTGAAATACCTACAGGAAGTCACCCTAACCCCCAGAACGACGGAACTCTTACCAACCCCGTAGAAGACAAGACGAAGGAAGCGGAATTGGCAGTTGCGGCTTCGAAGACCCCAGTGGAAGATGGTACACTTCACAACATCTTATTTGACCGCCCTGAAAAATTTCAAAGTCCGGAATTCGTAAATTTGGCAGCATAGCGCTTCAGAGCCAACTAATGGTAGCCAACTTTGCAAAATTTCTTCTTCCTGAATGAAAACGCTCGTAATTTTTTTCCATTCTTTCACATTCCATAAAATAAAGATACCCTAAAGCAGTAATAAAATATATGAGTAGACAAAAAATTTGAAGTAGAAATACGGATGTTGAAAATATTTCAAGATTCTTCGTTCTGAATTTGAAAATAGGAAAATATATGTGCATTGTGCAACACTGAACAGGTTCTCATCCACCTGGAAAGAATTGCGGTCACATTTGAATGCAAGAAGGCAAATTTATGATGATTTTATGCGAAATATTTAGTAAAGATACCTTGCACAACACCAAACGATTCTGAAAAGTGTGTCTTTTCCTTGGTTCTTGGCGAAAAATGGTTCGAAACTCCGGCACAATGTTGTTTCAACTGAGATTAACGTGTTTTACTGAGCTTTCCGTTAGTAATCTCCTGGAGTAGTTGGTTAGATGACAGCTCTTTCGTTTTTGTACTCTTTTCGTCAAGATCGAAACATCGTAGGTTCAAATCCCACCCTTTCCATATTATTTTTTCCTTTTTATTTACCGAGTACGAAGTGTTCTAATAACGTAATATAATATTATATGATATTACTGTAAATATTTATGCGATGCATGCTCAGTGTCAGCGATTGGGTTTCAAAACTGAGGGGGCAAGATGGGGGAGGGGGGAGGGCAAGGACAGTTTATGTCCCTTGGTAGATAATGTTTAGCATAGTGCTGGGTCATCTGCCCCTCCACACTCCCTAATCGTCGCCATTGTGCATGCCTCAAGTAATGCTTCTACTAATGTTCTTAATCTTTCAGTGATTGGCAGGATTTTAGGATATACTTTTCCTATCATTCAGCTGTTATAAGTTAACACATATTAAGAACTTACATGTCAACTTTCTGCATCCGGAAATGCTGGACATAAATCGCATAATTATCAACGGAAATATCCGAGAAACGTAGATAAGCATTCTCGTCCAAAGCCGTTTACTTCCCGAAAAAGATTTTGCAAAGAAGTAGGTTTGAACCCATGACCTTCCATTCCATAAGCAAACGATCCCCCTACACCACACGGTTCACGTTATTTTATGCACTCGGTTCGGATCCCACTTTAAACTGTAGGTCGAGTCCCGATTAGCCTTACTATGCATAAAGTTGACTTAAAACACCAAATCAACCAATTCATCTCCTTTCAGAGTGGGCCTTCTTTGATACTGTAGTCGGCCAGCATCCGAAAATACAGTTCTGCTTCGCGTATACCAGAGTGTAATTTCGTTTAATATTGTGACTAATTTTACTTTAAAACTACAGATTAAAGCGATAATAGTGTCCAGAAAAAAAACCTCAAAGTGGATCTTCACACAAAGTATTTTAATCCATTGCCAAACATTTCAGTTAAGAATAATATTATGCTTTTCCATTGACCGTATTTTCGATTCATGGTGAATTTGCTAAATGGACCATGTCAAGAAATCTAAATATGTAAGTTTTACTAGTAAATGCATTTAAAATGCACGCAACAATAGGGGAGGAGAAAAATAAACCTCAAAAATAAGTAAAAATGCAACAAAAACTGTTAATAATACTGACAAATAAACTAAAAGCCAAAAAAGGCCGAAAAATGAAAAAAAATGTAAAATAGAAAGTGTTTTCCGGCTCTAACTCAAGGGAAACGGACATGATATCAGATTTAGCATTGTTTTTAAGGGTCAGAAAAGAAGTTGATTTTTCATCAACTTCCGGACCCTAATTAGTAATTATGACCATTGAAAAAGTTGGAGGTAACTTACTTAAAATTTTCTGGCTGAGGGATCGTATCGTCCCATATCTCCACTTCATAATAAAGAAAAACATGAAGTTCATATTTCGAAAATGACTTGGAGTTTTCCACCACGAAAATATGTTTTTCATAGTTTGAAGTTCGTTAGTATTATCTTTCAAGGTTTCCATTGTTTTAATTCCACACACATATTTTATATTTCATACACTCTCTTTTCATACAGTCTTTGGAAAAAAAGCTGAAGTTTCTTGTCAAACGGGGTCTGTTTCAAATGACTCCTTTTCGCTCTCCCGTTCCTACTTTAAACAAACAACAAAATACTTCGTAACTAAACGATTGCTTGTTCAAAACACGAAATTTTTACACAATTTACAAAATATGACAAAACGCCAATAGACATGTTCATCATTTTTCCCTTTCAGCGTTTCTCGAATTTATCTGAATTCGTTTTCTCATGAAAATTTCCATGAGGAAATTATAGACATGACATTATGTGTGAATTGGTTTCTTCAAACTGGTAGCAAATATTAACGTGAGTTACCTGGAGAAGAGGTAGCGTGCTTGATTCTTACGAGGGAGGTCGTAGGTTCGATTCTCCACCTAGGCAGGACTTTTTTTCAGGAGTATATCGTTGGGTGTAAAGTTTATCCACCGTGCTAAGAAGTTAACATTGGTCTCTGTATTTCACGAGAGGAAAGGAAAAAGTTGTTTCGATGATAGGAGGAAGTCACATGCCAAGTGGAATGCGCAGAATCAAGTTACGTAGGGCTAAGTCTGTAATGGTGGTTTCGAATATTGCAAGGTTAGTGCCGAAAGTTTGTTATATCTGATACTCGTTTTCTGTTCAAAGAAGACAAACATTTTGGATACAAAGCAGTGAGGAATTAACCATCATTATGAGGTTTTGAATTTTTTGTTTGTCACTCACTATATAAATACTTAGTAGTTTCTTATCGAATCGGCCTTCGTCGCAATAACAATTTATTTATCTTAATTAGCGATTTGTCCTCCTCCGTAGTCGAGCGGGTTAAGGCGTTCACTCGTCTTGAGATCGTTCGCTGCGGGACGGCGTAGGTTCGAATCCGGCTCTGGTCGGAATTTATTCGGCCTACGTATAGGGCCGGTGGCAACCCACCATCGTGAGGAAATTGGGAAGCTCCGAGTGAGTGAGCGTAATCCGGTCGAGACGACCTACTATAACGGCTGGGGATACGTCGGGCTGACCCCCCGACTATTCCAATACTGGTTGAAGATCTCCACGCTTAGAGGTGACGAGAGAAAGTGTGGGAGGGAGACCGGCAGTCGGTAGGTATGCCCAGGCCCTTCATGGGCTGTTGCGCAAAGGATTATTAATTAGCGATTTACTATTAGTTTTAGACGCATGGTAAGATGGTGGTGAGGGGATTGACAACAGTCATTACGAAGGAACGGACATAAAATTACCAATCTTAGCAATTTGAACTCATTAAACGCTCTCCTTCGTTACAGTACCGCACTACATCACTACTTAACATAACTGTATATCTTTTTTTAGTATATCGAAATCAAATAATCAATATTTTAGTTGTCAGTGAAGAACAAACAATACATAACTTAAATAATATAACATTTTGCATCCTGAATATATATATGTGATTTGTGAATTAATCATGATGTGTGTGTTAACACAACATATGAACAATAACTAAAAAGAAAAGTTTTAACTTTAAATCCTGGAAATGTTCAACTTCTAAGGGGAAATATGCTCAGAAGGGACGTCCCTCAAGTGTGCATCGGATTCATTTTTTAAATATTCTAATATCAACGGTATCTGTTCAGCAAACAAAAAAAAAGAAAGAGGAGAGGGTGGGATTTGAACCCGCGACCTTTCACGCTTGATGAAAAATAAGGATATCAGCGCCTAACCAACTGCTCTACGTTAACTTAATGACGTATTACCCTTAAAAACATGTTGACTTTTATGAAGACTCCCACCTTCCTGTGTTTCAAGCACATTTTCTCGACAAGTCGTGTAAAATATAGGTGTTTGAGAACTGTTCGATATTATGCAAGGTATTGTAAATAAAATGTCGCATAAACTCCTCACAAATTTGCTTCTTTCTGCACAAACTTGATGGCAATTTCCTGCAGGTGGAGAAAAACTCTATTCAGTGTTTCAAACCCCTCCAATTTCAAGTCGAGCAAGCAGAATCTTAAATATCCTTCAAGGTTCTTTTTCCAATTTATTATTTCTGTTTGATTGTGTATTATAATAGCGGTTTATAGTTTCTAAGTTCATGGAAAGTGTTAAATTGAAAACCTATCACCGCAGCGTTTTTCGTCTAGTGGAAGGACCTACTCAAAGTTGGCTACTCTCACCTGGAGCTGAAGTGCAATGTTGCTAAGTTTACGATTTCGGGACTTAGAATTCATTCGGGGCGGTCAAATAAGATGTTGCGAAGTGTACACAATATTTGGTAATTGAGGAAGAAAACTCCAATCCGGAATCAGTGAGAGAAGTGGTCACAGAGGATGACGTGGTACGCACCAATGCCATTAAGGATCAGAAGACAGCGGAAAGATAGGAAGAACAACAAGACGTAACGGAAGAAGACATGGATAGTGAGTTGATTACGGATGAAGATAGTGAGAGTAGTAGTGTAAATATGAAACTTGTAGCGGAAAATGTAACGAACAAAAAAAAGGACTAAAAATGCGGGGACAGTGAGCGACATGAACTTACCGAAAATAAGATCTAGGCGCAGGGTAGATGCGTTAAGTAAATCAAAACAAATAATTTAACAAATAGTTTGTCCTTGATAATTGGTGTGAAATATTGCATGCATAGCCAATAGCCAGAGTATAACATATAGCTATTTTTTCCTTTTAAGAATCCTTGTGTGTAAGGTAGACCAAAAAACAGTAAAACATTGTATATATTTAACAGTATTGTAAAAGCAAGTGGTTACATATCTATAGTGATGCTTACCACCATTAGACTTGCTAGTATAAACATAAACAAACTACAAAACAAAACAAAACAAAGTGCATTGAGGGACTTTCTAATTCAGTCAGCTATAGATATTGCTCTCATTCAAGTAGCAACAATAACTAAATATGAATTACCTTCTAGTTATATTGTGTATAATAATTCCACATATTTAGCACAAGGAACAGCTGTATTAGTTCGAGAAAATATACGTGTATCAAATGTAGAATACCATCCGAGTGGTATAATTACAACTGCACAAGTGGAAAACCTGTGGATATGTGATCTGTATGCGCCTTCTGGTAGTAATCAAAGGCAGCAACGCAATGAATTTTTCGCAACTGAAGTAGCGACGGAACTTCAAGGTATTAAGCAGCATATTATTTGTGGAGGCGATTTTAATTGTGTTTTGTAGGCTTCACATATGTAAAGGATGGGGGTGTTTCACGGTTAGATCGATTTTATGTTTCACAATCAATTATCCCTAATATCACTAATGTTAATATGGTGCCAACTGCTTCTCAGATCATAGTGCAATTATAATGGCGGTATAAATGCAAATGCCAAATATACAATATGGGTATGGATATTGGAAAATGAATATATATCTTTATTTGATGATCCACTTTTTGCTGACAAATTACAAGAGAAATGAAAGTATTGGGAACGATTAAGGGCGAAACAAATAAACATAATTAAGTGGTGGGATGAATATCTAAAGCCAGCTATCACACCATTTTGTAGACAATATAGTAGGGAACGGAACCAGGGTTGGAATAATAAATACAATTTTTACTATAAAGTGTCGGGAGAGCTAACTGATGAAAGGGTAAGAGGGGGAAATGTGCAACAGAACTTTTAACAAGTACAGGCAATATTGTTGCAATTACACGCGCAAAAAAGAAGTGGGTGCAAAGTACGTAGTAAACTGTTACCTTTTGATCCTCTTGAAATGGCCATAGTCATGATTTACATGAACATACTGGTGGAAAACTCCAAACGATTCATAAGATAATAGACGAAGAGAATTCTGAACATAGTAATGCTACTGAAATAAAGGAAATCTTTTACCGCTCTTATCACTCTAGATTTCAAGGAACAAGTTATGATCCAGCTCAGGAACAAATATTTTTACAAGTTCCGGAATTTTTTTTTGTTAATGATAACTTGCGTATTGAAAGACCTTTACAGCTGCTGAGGTGTACGAAGCGATTCTAGGAATTCATCGCCAGGAATAGATAGTATTCCCATAGAATTTTATAAAAGATTTTGGTCTCTTGTAGGTAATATTGTGACAGACTGGATAAATGCAGTATAATCAACACTGCTTTGGAAGGACGAGCAATACAGGTGTAATCGTCCTGGTTCCCAAAGTTCCTAACCCTACGATAGTAAAACACTATAGACCTATATCTTTGTTGTGCACGGATTATAAAATTTTTGCACGATGTTTACTTAGTCGTCTTTTACCTTATATGGAAAGAATGATAGGTGTCTAACAATACTGTTATGGTAATAATAGATCGATCTTTACTGTTTTCCAAACCATTCGTAATGTCATAACTAGTTATAGAAATACGACCATTCAAGGTCACCATGGTATAGTGGTATTGGATTTTCAAAATGCTTTTGATACTATGCAACACGAATTTTTATATGCTGCATTCTTAAGGATGGGTTGTAGTCCAAAATTTGTAAATGCGATTAAGAGTTTGTATACTGATGCCAAATCGTGTGTAAAAATCAATGGCTTTTTAACTAAGACATTTCCTATACAAAGGGGTGTAAGACAAGTTGATCCCATGTCTATGATAAGTTTTTGTGAAGCGTTAATGCCATTTTTAAAGGTACTTGAAATGCAATTGCACGGGTTAAATATTCACTCAACAACAATAAAATTATTAGGTTATGCTGATGATGTCACTGTGTTTGTGAAATTGCCGACAGATATGGAAATACCTGAAAATGTGATAGAAAAATACAGCTCTGTGGCTGTCCTAAAGCTTAACTATAATAAAACTCATTGGATGCACTTAGATGCTACAAACCACTCTTATGAAAACGATAAAATTCAAAAAGTAAATGCACTGAAAATACTTGGAATAATTTTTACCCACTCTTTACAAGAAATGATTGCTCAAAATTATTCAACATGTATTGCTGGCCTGAAAAGTGTGCTTAAACAAAACAAACTTCGTGCCCTTAGCTTGGTTGCCACGGTAGCCTTTGTAAATATTTATGCGAGTTCAAAGCTCTGGTTTGTGGCACGAGTGGTTCCGATGAGGAAATTGGATTTTCCACATATAAAGAGTGGGATAAACTGGTTTGTCTGGGCACACCAAATGCTGCGGGTGAGTCACGAGAATGTATGTCTACTGGTACTGTGCGGCGGACTGAACCTGACTCACGTGGAGTTAAAGACCCAAGCTCTCCGCGAACATGCAGACGTGTCAATGTTAGTAAACTTCCCAGACAGTTTAACGGGTGTGATACTTAAGCAGATTTTGGACACCATACCACTGCAGTCTTCGATCGCTATAGCCACGGTGCCACCGCATTATAAATATTTACAAGAATCAGTGCTAGAAATTTCTTATATACTACTTTCAGCGAAAACTCTTGAAATACCAAAAGTATCTCAATTTTACAAGTCACGTTGTTTGGCAACACTGCCTAGCTGCAAGATAATGATTAAACAACCTACCCATCACTGACTCAAGATATGGAACAATGTTCAAGCACCACATTTATCGCCTTTGGTGAAATCTGCGTGGTACAGGATATAGTGGTGACGGAAGAGAAATTACATAAATTAAAACTTTTACCAGACCCACTATGTTGTAGGTGTAAACAAAATGGTTCGATTTCACACTGGTTAAGTGAATGCATACGGACACGTGAAACATGGAAATATCTATGTGTGTTAATAGGAAAAATTTGTCGCAACCATCCAAATGCGTTTACTGTGCATAACATAATGTTACCTACGTTTTCGTATATTCCATGTACCGAATTGCGTAGTGTGCAATGGCTGGTTGGACATTATATATTGTTTGTCTGCATATATAAAGGTATAGATTTTCATGATCAATTTTTAATACATGTTAAACAGGAATATCATAAAGTGTCTGAAGATAAAAGAAAAATATTATTCGCACATTTTTTAAAGGTGCTGATTGAATGTAGAAAGTAGAAAGAACTATTGTTATCCAAAAACTGTAAAATTACTGTATGAAATAAAAATTGTAAATAAATAAATAAAAAAGGGTCCCGGGTTCGATACCTGGTGGATGCACATAGTGGTTCGGATTCAACCACTGTAGGTCCAGTCCCGATTAGCCTTACTGTGCATAAAGTGGATTTAAAACACTATATCAACCAACCAACGAAAAGGTTTACTGTTTCTTTGCAATTCTTCAATTAATTTAAAATTTAGTATAAAAACGTAATTTTGGCTGACTTGCGTACTTGAGATTTAAAGACAAATTATTACTTCGAATTCTTCATCAACAATAACAAAAGTGATATCAAATATTGGATAAAATTCTTGCCTTCGCTGAGAATCAAATTAGAGATTTACAGGTTAGGAAAGGGGAGGGAGAATTTCCTGGCTTCTTCCCCTTCAGTGTGAACGGTGCCTCCTACGTTCTACATTCCATTCAAAATTTCTTCTTAGTTTCAGATATATTTTGCATCCCCCCTTGTAATTTAAAATGTCCCGAGTTTGGTATCCAGTAGATAATAGTTACTTCAACCCCACTATAAATGTAGATCCAGTCCCGATTAGTCTATCTGTATATAAAATAACAGAAACTCAAGCTGAAGATACTCAAATGAGTAGCATAGGTTTTGGAGGCGGCTGGTGCTGCTCAATCAACATTAGGAAACAAAAACTTTTCAGTCAGTAAAAACATCGTGGTAGGCCCTACGTACATTAAAATTTCGGTTTCAATCATATTCGACGTCGATCTTGTTCACCAGATTACCAATTGTGATAACTTGTCTCTTCTTTAAAAACTACACAAGAAAACAAGTTGAAAACGTGAATTGGACATGGTTTCTTCTCTAGAACTGATTTTTAAAAGACCATGTCATAGAGATGCTATGAAGCGAATTCTATTCTTAAAACGCCAATCAGAATAAGGGATCAGCACTTATGTATATTTTGTCCTGCAGGCACGTGACCGGGGGGGGGGGGCTGAAGACCGTTCCGAAATCCTACAAATATGTAATTAAAATAGGGTATAGAGGTGATTAATTTTACTTACATTAAACATTTTGTAGTACAATAACTTGTAATATATTGAGAAATTCATCTTCAGGGGTTTTATTCCCCACTTTTTCGCCCTTAGATGGCAGCTGCTGAGAAGGGATGAGGCTTCCCCCCGAAATAAAATTCTGGCTACGAGCCTGCTGTTCTGCATCGTGACTGTATGGTCTGATGCATCATGCTTTGAGCTCCGTCTACGGGACGCGCGCAGGTTCGAGTCTCCTGAGGGAAGAGTATCAACTTTTCTCCTGAGATTTCGGCCTGTGTATGGTGCCGGTTGCCACCCACCATCGTGAGGATATTAGGAAGCTATGAATGAGTCACGGAAACCTACAACAAAGATTAGAGGTTCGTCGTGCTGACCGCACGTAACTGGTTGGACTGGAAGTGAGGCCGGCAGTCGGTAGGTGGGCCCTGGCCCTCAGGGACTGTAGCACCACGGATTTACTTACATATATTAGCGTAGCCGTGTGTGGGTCCACAGAGGCTCGGTCTCTCCTCGAAATTCTGTCACTTTATTTTGACCAATTCACTGGGAATTTTTTAAGAGAACTTTGTAACACGTATAGTGCTGATCTTGAAGATCATACTATAATTAGTTGAACTGAAATTTCACTTGGGAAGCAATCAATTAACATTGGGAAAAATCACAATACGAGAGAGCAACTAATTTTATGCAGGAACTTGTTAAATCCAACTGGTCATATGTTTCCACAGGGGATTCACATCACCACTGAGAGTTTGTCCCCACCCTTGCCGATTTGCCGCCCCCGTGGGGGAGTGGTTATCTCATTTCGCTACGACCCCAGTGATCCCGGGTTCGAATCCGGTCTGGGGCTACGTGTCCTTTGTGAGCGTCTCTTCATCAATTTCATCATATCATTATTAGCCAAGAGTGGCAGAAAGGCGAAGTAAAATAAACAAAATCAATCAACCATGGCCGATTAAAGCTGCTGTAAACTCCAACGATGAGAACTGTGCAAAGGGACTTAATTTAGAACATAACAAAGAAAACTACTTCATCAAAGTGTAAGTTCAGTATTAAACTATTGTTTCCTGACATCTTTGTTACTACTGTACATTTTGTTACATTGTTTTGTCCGTCTTTCTCCTTTTTAATTTTTCCATATGTTATTACGCATACCCACGTTTCCTCTTTTTAAATTCCAGGTAGTTTCGTTCCTGTCCATCTCTAACTATTATAGGGACTCTATTCGTTAATAGTTGAAATAATATTTGTTACTAATGTTTGGCTTATTATTATTATTATATATCGATTTGTATAAAAAAACACCCCCTTCAAAAAAATACTTTCTTTCAACTGATATTCTCTACCTCCTTCTTTACTCTCAATTGATAATTCCAACCTCAACAAGAAAATTCAACAAAATTATACTAGCCACTGTAATCAACCAAATTTATTCAATCAAAACTTTAGTGATGAAGGTTTTGTCTTGGGAGCCTGCCACTCTTCTCGCTCCATGCAAGAGTCAGCCAGCATGTAATGAAATGCGAATTGCTTTGCCAGTGGATAAATTTCAGCCTCCGAAACCAGAATGAAAAGAAACAGGTGGGTGCCCTTTTCCTGGAAACCTCACTGCGGGAGTCACGGAGGAGGGGAGGGGGTGGTGAAGGGAGGAAGGTTCTCTGGCCTCTGGTTTAGGACAGCCGAAAAGAATTCCTAGTCCCCTGATATGTCGCTAGGTGTGTCTGTATCGCATCGGGCCAGGAAACTACTTTCATGCCAACATCCAGGCCACTCTTAAACGTTGGCCAGAATATACGTTTTTTTAACGTCCCGTTGTAATAGAGCCCAACACGTATGTTTCTGCCGTGCGATGCGCGACACAACTCAAGAAGCAGTGTTGCTAATGGAGCAGACAGAAAAATCGCTACAGTGCGTCGATGCACAGCTGTTACGTACAACAAGAAAATTAGAGAATTCAGGTCTATCTAACGTTGAGTTTTAAACGCCATGCATTATACCAGGACTAGGATTAATATGTACTAACAAGTGGCTTTGTATGTAGTTGCATACATATGGACTAAAAATTCGCAAAATATGGACTAACACATACGTAAAATTACCAAAAATGCTGCAAAAGACTTCTTCATAGTGATTCCTTATTTGAGCGATTTCAAACAAAATAAACACTTTATTATTTTCCATCGCATTAATGCACTGGTGGCGTTCTAACTGTTCACTCCCAAAACCCGTCTATACTGATACGGAACTGCAACGACAGATATAATACACGACCGACACTACCACTGCTTTGAGAACTAATAACATGCGAACGTGTTAAACGGCAACAATTGGACCACAACACTCCTCCTCAGGCAGTATTATTACCTCTCTGTGATCGGCGACAGTCGGTTGCCGTTGTTGTACATTACAAACGATGCCGGCTTCCACAACAATAACAAGTACTTATACTGCGACAAGACGATAACCTGCTGCTTTTTTTTTTTTAACTTGTCAACCATCAAAGCATGGTCATTTTAACACAGAAAACAATATGCATCGCATTAAGCAGCAAAAATGACAGCCTCCTTTATACAATTTCTACAAGAACACGTGCCGGAGCCAAGAGTTAAAATGCTCATGGAGCCACATAATTTATTTCTTTTGAACAATTCCAAAATTATGAAATATGAACAATTTGTGAATTTCCCGAGCTTGGCTACGCAAGGCTTTTGATTTCAACTTTGACAGAACTGGTGGTTCAGTCGCGCAGTCTGCCTGCAACTCGTGCAGGAATCAGTTCGTAGCGAGCTCCGCTCTTCGCGTGAGAAGGCTTAGTGATCGAACTGCCCAAGTTAGCTAGGGCCGTATACGGTTTGCTAGTGTTGTGTTAGTTCTTTTTTCCTTTGGAGTGCAAGCGAGGTTTTGACTACAATTACCGTGAGCCAGTGAAGATACGATGAAATAGTTCACGATGAATACACAAAGAGAAAACACCTTGAAATTTGTTTTCATTGATGTCAAAACGCGACCTACGTCATTGGATTTTCATCGATGGTTTCATGATGTCTACCAAGTGCCTACAAACCAAGTGCTCAGTTTTGAAATAGATTACTTTCGTAAGTGTTTGTACGTGAAATTTGCGACAAAAGTGGTAGGAGAACGGTTACTAAATGATTTTGGTGCTGAGGTAATTTATAGTGACGTAGATGGTGAACATAAAGTTGAAGCAGAATGGGCCCACCAGCGACATGTAATTGTCAGAATCCATGTAGTCCCAATTGAATTAAGTGCAGAGGTGATAAGTCGTGTCATGAGGTCTTATGGGGAAGTGTTGAAAATTGAAGACGAGACATACTCTGCAGATCACATTTACCCTACTCGAACTGGACGTGTCTTGATCAAAATGATACTACGTAAACCCATACCCTCATATGCAATCATGAATGGAGACTCCTATTGGGTAACATACCTGGGCAGGTTCGTGCCTGCATCGCGTGTTCGGAAGAGGGTCTATTAATGGCTCAGTGTCCCAAGCGTCGATCCTCTGGGAATCAGCCCCGCAGGGGGCCGTTTAATATACCCGCTGACAATGTACCGATGGTATATGAACCTGCTGTTCTACCCGTACGGACTAAACCAAGAGATTCAGCTCCATCAGTTGCAGAAGTCCCTGCCTCAAGAGATAACAATGGAGGGAACACGGATAGCCCCAAAATCACCGACGGGAGACAGGTACCGTGTCTCATTAGACACGAACTTAGTGTGAAGAATGCACCAACACGAAGGGAAGAGATGGAGCAGCCAACATTGACCACTTCCGAGGGGATACATCACTTACCCCCGCCCCCACCCCCAACTGCTTTGTTCGCGGAGGCAGAATTCCCCATAGTTACCTCTCCAAGGAAATCACGGTCAAGATCTGTATCAAGGTTACGGTCAGTGGCGGAAGAGTCCATGGTGCTACGTAGAAAGAAGAAGAAAAATAATGAATGTCTAAGTTCCACAATAGTTCATAACGAATTTAGAGTAGAACCTGGTACCCAAAAACAAGATGTTTCAAAGGTTAGTTTAACAAGTAATTCAGCAAATGTAACTAAAGAGAAACCTTCAACGAGTAACAAAGTTACCCCAGATATATTTAGTGGAAAGCATAGTTAATGCATTATAGGCAGGAATTAGAGATCAGTAATGTTGAAGAACGTAAGTAAGTTTAGTTTTCTTTTGTGGACAGTTATAATCATGCAAACATTTACCTTGGCATCTATAAATTTGAATCAAATGCAAAGTAAGACCAAAATAATTGCTCTCAATGACTTTCTCATTAAATCGTCTATTGATGTGGCCCTCTTAGACGATTTTTCTGTACTGAGCATGTTTAAAGTACACATCAATTTTACTCCCTTTGCACAAGGGACTGCCATTGCATGTAGGCGACTCTTGGAATTACGTAATGTAGTGCCTCATCCCACGGGCAGACAAATAAGTGCCAAATTAGGCTCAGTGTTTCTCTGTAAAATTTATGCTCCGTCAGAAAGCCAAAACAGACGGGAAAGAGAAGAGTTTTTTTCAACAGTTGTAGGGCCCGAGTTGACATCCCACACACTAGACACTATACTAGTGGGAGATTTTAACTGCGTAATTCGTTCACAAGATCAAAATCCAGGATACAATTACTCACGTGCGCTCTATGAATTAACGCAGGGGTTACAAATGCGTGACGCTTGGATACACGCCAACGGCAAAAGTCCAGGTTACACACATATCACCTCCAATAGTGCGTCAAGGATAGATAGGTTTTATGTCGCACCAATATTTCAGGAATATATAATTAGTGTTCAAAATTTTCCAGTATGCTTTAGTGACCATAATTTTCCAATTCTCAAAATAAATTTAGATTTGATCAAACCCCGACAAGGTAGCGGATACTGGCTTTTAAATAGCACATTATTACACAATGGTAGTTATGTCCAGCTAATCAGGGAAACGTGGAACGAACTCAAGGCCTCTCGGCCTGTGCAAAAGACCCTAATCGAGTGGTGGGAAACTCGAGTTAAGCCTAAATTTCGTCAGGTCAGTAAATTCTTCAGTGCAGAGGTTAGTAGAGATCAAAGAAACAAATATAATTTTTTATGCAGTCTTGAATGATCTCCATCGTTTAGTACTGCAAGGTAATTTCGATCGTCCCTATGCAAATGAAATAAAAGCGCAATTACTTTCTATACATAGGAAACGAAATTCTGCAGCAATAATTAAGAGCAAGATTCTTCCTATAGACCCTGACGAGCAATCCACACTAAGTCACATTCTTCAAGAACATAAACACGCCAGGAGTCACGTCATTCATAAATTAACTTCAGATTCCGGTGAAGTTTTCACCAGCCCTCATAGTATACACGACAGGTTTTTGCAATACTATAAAAATCTTCTTGGTCAAGCCTTTAAACCAACAGAAACGTAATGTAATTTTTTTAGATACCTCCCTGCATCACTGACGGAAAATGAAAGAACTGAGCTCACACAACCCTTTAGTAAAAAGGAGGTTCATGATGCAGTATTCAAAGCTCCGAGGAATAAAACTACAGCCGAAGATGGATTACCATCAGAATTCTATCAATGTTTCTGGGATTTAATAGGAGACAATTTAACGAAATGGGTCAACGAAGTGTTGACAACAGGGACAATAGGGAAGACCAGTAGTACGGGAGTTATAGTGTTAGTTCCCAAAAGGGCAAATCCAAAGTTCGTCACAGATTTTAGGCCAATTTCAATATTGAGTAGTGACATCAAACTTATAAGTAGCATAAATCAGCGTTTAAAAAAATATATGGTTAAACTTATTGTCAATTTACAGTTCGCTTGTAATACGTCTCAAAGTATACATCACTTGCTGCAAACGAGAGTGAGCCACGAATATCTGTACAAAGTCTTAGAAGCATATGGCTTCGGAGACACTTTTATTAATTGGATCAAAACATTATATAATCATATGCTGCTAAAACTCAAAATAAATGGTTTCTTGACAACAAGTTTTAAAATGCGACGAGGTGTACTACAAGGTAGTCCCTTGAGTAGCACATTGTACGTCCTCACAATAGCCCCCTTTTTGTTTAGTATCCAGCATCATTTACAGGGCATTTCTATGGCTTCCACCACAATACAAGTTGGGAGCTTCATGGATGACGTGACAATTTTTCTCAAGGATGAAAGAGATCTGTACAGTGTTCAAAGCCAAATACATACTTTTGAGCACACATCAGGAGCAAAACTAAACAATCGAAAGTCATTTCTGATGCCCCTTGGCAAGGAGAATCCTTTCACAAATAATACGGAGATCCCTGTAGACAAGAAAATAAAAGTTTTAGGTATAAACTTTTATGGGAATATCGATGAAACGATCGAAGTCAATAGTAAACTCACGTGCTAGAGGGCAATCTACGTCCTCAGAGCGAACAAGATGCGCTCTCTGAGTTTAAAAGCACGAGTAAGATTTATCAATGTTTTTGCTCTCTCTAAACTTTGGTATGTAGCAAAAATCCTGCCCTTCAAAACACAGCACTTAGCCAAGGTCAACAAAGCTGTTGGCTGCTTTATGTGGCACGATACAATTTTCCGGGTGGCAATAAATGAGGTCACGTTATCAGAGAAGATAGGTGGGTTGGCACTAATACACGCGAACACACAGGCAAGAGCATTGTTTGTACAGACTGGCCTTCAAACAGCTTTCTCACTGCACGAGTCAACAATCCAAGCATGTATACAGACGATAATACGGAACATTCTATTGGAAGCTCTCATCGATATCCAAAGTATCCCCAAAAGGTTTTTGTTTTATAAGGACATCGCTTTACAGGTATGCTACCAGTTATTACGACATGAGACAATTACACCATCTGTTAAAAAGTTATATAGTGAAATCAATAGTTCAAAGAACACAGTACCACGAATAGTCAGGGATTTCAATACACATCATTGGCCACAAATATGGGAAAATGTCTCCGACAAACACCTTTGAAAAGCTGGCCAATCAATATGGTACAAAGTGGTTCATCGTGTTATAGTGACAAGAGATAGGACATACCAATATGGAATTAGTGAGTCTCTTAACTGTATATCATGCAACGTGCCACACTCTTTAGCCCACAGGATAACGAAGTGTCGAAACTCCTCCACGGCATGGAACAAATTGAGAACAATGCTCAGTCGCATATGCCGCACATCATTAACAAAGTTTACGGATACAGATATAGTTTTTCCTGATTTCAATTTTTTTCCACCAACAAAACAACGAGCAATACAATGGTTGATAACTCAATACTTATTATATATATTTCAGAATGACGAGAGCAGTTTTCAGAAACAATTCAGTATCTTCTTGCAAGAACAATACGAAAAAATTCCTCTCCAAGCAAGGAAGAAATGGTATGCAAATTTCTTTGATTGATTGATTTAGTTTATTTTTCTTCGCGTTTTGTGCCTCTTGGCTAATTTGCGAAGATGGGGATGAGTGATGAAATGATGAAATTGATGAATGGACATTCACAAACAACCATACCCGACCGGGATTCGAACCCGGGACCCTTGGCGTCGCAGCGCGATGTGTTAACCACTCGGCCACAGGGTCGGTCGCACATTTCTTATTAGTGCTTTATACTTAATTTAGGTCAAACAAAAATGTAAAGGTTAACGAGATAGAAATACAAATTGTAATAGCAGTAATACACTTATGTCAACAACAATGTAATTCCATAACTTGTATATCAGAATGAGACAATAAAAAAAGTCAGTAACGCGTCTGACTACCATGCTAAAGGTCCCGGGTTCAAATCCGGGAACTTTTCTATCGATGGAAGCGGCCCCGGCGCCCACCCAGCGTTTAATAACATGGGTACCTGGGGGAAACCCTGGGAGGTAAAGGCGGTCAGGGGCGTGAAACTGATCACATCACCCCCACTCATGACAGGTTCAAGAAAGTGTGGTGCGTTACCCCCACACCCCCTATACGACTTCTTGGCGTGGTGCTATGCACAGGGGAGCACTTTACTTTACTTTTTACTTTGGAGGCATTATAGAATTTAACGTTCATTAACAAACACACACTTTCACATACACACACGCAATACACGCACACAACGTTAAACCGGTCAAATATTTAATATGAAATAAAAATATGGTGCTTCCAATCCAACAAAACTCACCGTCACTTTAACTGCCTTTCTCCTTCCATGACAGGAATAGTGTTTCATTATTACAGTTGGCAACACTTGTTACTAGCTAGCCAATGAACATGCAGTGCATAAAAGAATCAACCACTTCGTCATGCTATATTGCCACATTACCGTCCCTGCCGAACGGTGTGAACCACGAGCTGGAGCGCTATTCAATTGTTTTCAATGATGTTTGCGCGAGTGTGTCCAGGAATGGAATGACAATATGGCAACAATGGCAAAGGTTGGCGAGCAGCGTAGAACACGTGATGATAAGAGAGAGGGAGACGAAACGAAAACTGGTATGTGCGCAACGGCAAAGATATGTGTGATGCACTCTACGTTTTGCTGGATATAATGAACCTTATTGGCTTGCAATCCGTATTGAGTTTGTATGTACGGTCGATCTTTGGTGTACATGTTATAGTAATATGGCTCTAGTTGACTAGTATCATATGGTTGTTCAGAACGTTGGTAGTTCGTTGCGGCGCTGATCCGAGTATATATAAGCAGCGAGCTCGAGCCGTGGAAGTTAGTTGGCGAGTTGACAGCGGGTAGCGAAGAACATGAGAAACTTTCCTCTCCCAAAAACCTCCCTCTATCTGATGCCGGCCTTTGGCCGAGACGCACAGTCGGACCCTTCCCTGAGGTCGGATCCCGGCTCCCCAGCTAAGTCGATTGTCTGACCAATCCTTACTCCTGAGATCTGATGCCGGCCCTGGGCGAGATTCTGTGTCAGATCTAACCTTTGGGTCTGATGCCGGCTCCCCAGCCATGCTGCTCCGTCGGACCGTCCTATATTTCCTTATATGGAGGGAAAGAAGAACCACAAATGAAAGGCTCCTGTCCTCCCAGGCCTGATGCCGACTCCCCAGCCGTGTCGCCTTGTTCGGCCTCTCTCTTTCTAGGTTCGATGCCTGTCCCTGATCCTTTCCGGGACAGGGTCGCTTCGTCGAACCGCTCCTCTTTCTCCACGTTAAATAAATGTTTAATTTAGCGGAAGCGTGTTTTTAATTGTTTGACGGGCGCGCGTTTTCTTAACTTAACGTTAGAAGCTTTAAAGGAGTACACGATTAATATATCGAAATGTTGGCGGGCAGTTTTAATTAGAGGTCAAGTAAGGTGTCATGTAACTGCACATTGTCCTCTGGGGAGCCAATTGGTCATTGTCGGCGATTTCAATATCCCTGATATTAAAAATTGTAACACTGACTTGCTTACGTTAGGCGCACAATGTCGCGAACCGAAATACTTCCTTGATTTCAACGACGTGACAAGCAAAAGTTCCATTAAAAACACTAACGCTCGACCTAGTTTTAACAAATATTGAAAATACTAAAATATTTCATCAAGAGCCGCTAGTAAATGAAGATAAACACCATCCCGCTCTAGGAATAACTTTAACGCAAACCGTACCTAAACAAAAACCTTTAAATGCAAACATGAAACGATATAATTTCAAGAGAGCAGATTTTCTTAATATGTATCGGAAACTCGATTTGGCTGGCTGGGATCAGTTAAAGGAATGCAAAGATGTAGTAGATATTGCTATTGATAAATTCTATGAAATAATCAAAACCGTCTTTAATGAATGCATTCCATGAACACGCTCTTGTGTAAGAAAATCTTATCGGTGTTGGTTCTCGCGGGAAATTATTAGAAACTTGAAAACAAAATCACATCGCCACAAACAAATGAAAGCAAAGAGTGAGAAATGTAATACATCATGAAATTAAGTACAAAACTTTAAGAACGAAATTAAAATGGATATCAGTAAAGCTTACCAAAACTACCATGAAATTTCAGAAATTAATCTTGCTCAGGACACTAATCAGTTTTGGTCCTTCAACTAAGGATAATGATAAAACCATTGACGATATTGAAAGTATCCAAGATCTCTTTGCAAAGTATTTAAATCCGTATATTCCAAAGAACCATCTTCCTACAAAGATCCACATGCGAATGTAAAAATGAACTCACTTGCTAGAATGTTAAATATATCTGAAATATCACTAAATAAAATTGAGCAAGTCATTAAAAAAACTTAAACCTAAAAAATCCGCCGAGCTTGACTCAATCCCCCTTATGTTCGGAAATACTTAAGTATCCTTTTCACACCCTTTTCAACTTGGCTATTAGAACTTCGAGATTTCCAGCAATGTGGAAAACAACTGAAATCTGTCCGATTCCCAAAGCCGCTGATAAGGCCAACATATGTAACTACAAGCCTATTGCAAAATGGTCAGTACCAGCAAAACTCTTCGAGCAGATAATATACAAGTATATATATTCCCATATTAAACCCATTTTATCCTCCAATCAGCATCGCTTTGTCCAAAAGCGCTCAACCGTAACTAATCTTGTCGAACTGACAAGCTATATTGACAGTGCAGAGGCGTCCAGTTTCTGCGAGGTGGATGGTTCTCGCGTCAGGAAAGCGATATACAAAATCCAATCAAATGCATCTGGATCCGATGACATATCAATAAAAATGTTAAAGCTCTCTCTTCATCATATCCTCCCACCGCTAACGCACATAATCAACTACTCACTCTAAACGGGCAGTTTCCCTGATTCTTGGAAGGAGGCAACGGTAATTCCCATCCCTAAAAAACAGAACCCGGTTTCTGTGAATGACTTGCGGCCCATCAGCATTCTGCCGGTGCTTTCAAAAATCATCGAAAAAATTGCAAATGATCAAATTCGAAAGAATAATGACAAACTTCATATCCTTCCCCGGCAGCAATCCGGTTTTCGCCCTCACCATAGCACAAAAACGGCGCTCTTAAAAGTAACCGACGACATTTTTAACTCGATGGATCAAACTAACGTAACGCTACTGGTGTTGCTCGACATTAGCAAGGCCTTTGACACTATACCGCATAAGCTCCTTCTGGCCAAGTTTCATTATCATAAATTCTCGCCGACTGCACTTTAAATGGTTCGAAACTTATCTTAGCGGGAGAAAACAGCTGGTTAAGACAGGGGAGCTATCTTTTCCACTTCACATACGAGCTGGGGTGCCTCAGGGCTCGATCCTTGGTCCGCTGCTATTCACTCTCTCGGCTGCTGATTTAGTCAAGTCTGTGAAAATATGCAACGTTCACTGTTATGCTGACGACACTCAATTGTATATATTCACATGCATATCAAAATTGCAGGACGCGGTCGCACATTTAAACCAAGATTTGAAGAACATAAGCATTTGGTGCGCTTCAAATGGGTTAGTAATAAATTGAAACAAATCAATATTTACAATTATCGGAACAGGTAGTCTCTTGAAACATATTGACATCAATGAATGCGAAATAATTCTTCACACACAGCGTATTAAATTTTCTGAAACAGTAAAAAAACCTAGGACTGATCATGAACCAGCGGCTCGATTGGTCTGAGCACGTGATACAACAATGTGGCAAGGCGTATTCGATATTAAAAAGCCTCTACCTTCTTGTAGACTTCCTCTCTCCTAAGATAAAATTAAACCTAGTGCAGTCTCTTATATTCCCCCATTTGACTATTGTGATGTTATTTACGGGCTAAAAATATCAAAAAAGCTTGCAATAAAAATACAGAAAGTTCAAAACGCATGCATTAGATATGTATATAGAACAAAAAAGTGTGAACATATTCTCCCTGTGCTTAATGAGCACGGAATCTGGTCATCCTGCATTTCTTCACTTCCTTTTTCTTCTTGTTTGTCTAGGTAGGAATTTCCCGGTTGTTTTGTGTCCATCGATAAGATTTTCTGGTTGTGTTCTTCCTTTGTGGTCTCCGTATTTACCGGTGGGAACAGTTCCACCGGGCGGGTGTCACTTGGCACATTCTTTATCCCCTTATTTTGCTTTTGTTCTTTAATCACCTTTTGTAGACCTTCCGACCTGTTTTGATTATTATCTGGTTGGAACTGATTTTTCACGTTCGAGGAACTCCCCTTTTCCACTATTATATCACTATAATTTCTCTCCCGGTTTTTATTCAGACGAAGCTTTGTTATCTGACGACTATCACATTGCCAGGTATCGTGTCCTTCTTTTCTCTGCTGTCCGTCGTATATCACATGGCACTGGTGAGATTTTACTGTAATGAACGACGAAATCTGTTTTTTTAGTTCCATTTTCACTATTCTCACCGCGTTGTAAACTTGATATTTAAAGTTTTCAGACCACGTTTCTTTGTCTATACATTCCACCTTCCAAAATTCCGTCATTTTTTCTTTCACACAGTCATCATCTAATTCTAATGGTAAGTTAAACACTCTTACCGCCTTTCTTTCCCTCCCCGCATCACTCAAAAGCACTTTTACAGATTCACCATTATCATAGCAAAAGTTTGTTTCTGTACCACATTTCTCTAATATTCGCGTCATTATTGCTTCTCTGATACATTTTAGGAAAACACATGGAAAATGCGTAGGTATTTGTATTCCGAAGGATCTCATCTACGTGGAGTTGAAATTGTCCATGTATAAAGTCATGAATTTCTCCCGCCGACGGCCTCGGTGCACCAAACGGAAAACGTATCTGGATGGTATTTTGTCTAATGATATTCATCTTTTTACTATTCTAAAGTACTTTTCCAATTCTACTTACTCGCCAGCCGACTGCACCAAACGCCACAACCAACATACACACGGCACTCCCGCTCGTTGTTTCCTGAAGGCAACTTTTCACTGACCTTCACGGAGCAACTAGTTTCCGCGTCCGCTCTCTCTGAAAGCTTCCACGGAACTCGGAACTCGGCCACAGGGTCCGGCATTGGACTCTAGAGTATTGTAATTTAGAGTTTGGCGATTTTTTGTAATTTAACGTTCTAAAGGAAAATGTTTAGAACGTGAACGTCGCGCCATCTTTTGGGGATCTAGTAAATTAAGAACAGTATTGTCCAAGGGATATTTTGTAACATTTAATTAAGGTAATCTATTGTCAAGTCATGCTATGTCATGTAACAGTTTCTTTTATATATACAGTGATGGACAAAAGTAATCATACAGTGGAACTGAAAGGAAGAAAGGACGAATTGCAGCAGCTAGGAATGCAATAAGGAAGTCAAAACTGTTAATGCTTTACCATGTATGCACCAAACGATATATTGACAACAAAAATAAATATCAGATGCTGATTGTAGAAAAATAAAATACAAAACATTCTCAATACCCGCTTCTTTGGCTGGACAAAAGTATTCATACACCAACATAAAAGTTCACTTTGAAGAAAAGAAAGAAACAAATACCATGTCGTCATAATTTAGTATGCATTCCTCTGTTATGGAGAACAGCTGTCAGTCTCTTTTGCATAGAATGAACAAGAGGCGTGGTTATTTCAGATGTAATATTGTGCCGCTCATGCAAAAGGACCTCTTTCAGTCTATTCTTGCTTGTTATGTCATGTTTTCGGAGTCTGGTTTCCAAATGGCTCCAAAGATGTTCAATGGGGTTAAGGTTGGGGGACTGAGGTGGAGTTTTGAGTGTGTGGGGAGTTTTATATAACAACCAAAGGCGGACAATCTCAGCTGTATGTTTAGGGTCGTTGTCCTGCTGGAAGTAAAAATCATTCCCAAGACCCAAATGATCGATACTCTGCTGCAAATTGTTCTTCAGACTATCCAAATAGACAAATCTATCCATAGTTCCCTCAATAAAGACGATTCTCCAACACCTGAGTCTGACATACAGCCCCAGACCATAACGCCACCACCTCCATGTTTAACTGTGGCCAAGAGATTTCGAGGCTCAAGCTCAGTATTGGGCTTTCTCCACACCAAAATTCTACCATCACTATGGATAATATTGAATATACTCTCGTCCGTAAACAACACTTTATCCCAGAAGTCCAAACTTTTACTCACATACTCCTTTGCAAATGTTAATCTGGCCTTCTTGTTCTTCTTACTGATGTATGGCTTCCTTCTATGTACACTAGCTCTGTACCCTGCTCGGTTGAAAAGCCTTCTAATACTTTTTGAGGACACTTGTTTTCCCAGATGTTCGTGAACATGTGCCGACACTGCTGATGATGTTAATTTTGGGTTTTTCTTGATCATTCTCAACAGTCCTTGTTTCTCTCTCGAAGTAAGTTTCTGAGGATGCCCAACCCTTTCCCTATTTATCAGCACTTTTGTGTCTTTATATCGTTTGATGACACTTTGCACAGTCGCACGACTTCTCCCAACTATGTCTGCGATTTCAGAATATGATCTCTTATTGTGGTATAATGATATCATAATTCTCCTATCTTCGATCGTGGTTTCCTTCCCTTTGCGGCCCATTTGACTTCCTGCAGCACGCCAACACCAAACCAACCACTTCCTTACACAGGTGCAACTGCAGTAAACACATATCTGGCACTGAATGATGGAAACGGTTGTTTCACGAACTTTTTTGGGGGTTTATAACCTGGCGTATGAATACTTATGACCATCCAGAAAGCAGTTTATCTAAGGATTACCCACATTTCTCATGACAATTTCAATTGTATGCACACAATTGCTTTGCGTTTCTATTCTTGCCATTCCAATGGAGCATATGTGCTACAGACTTGACTTGCCTTTACGGTCTTCTTTGTATAATAACATGTTTCATTCAGACAATGCCTTTGTATGAATACTTATGTCCATGACTGTATACATATTGTAGAGATATGGAGACTATTAAACCGAGAAAACCTCGTCATGTTAATATTCACACTTGTTTATTTCCTGAACTTGTCCGACCAGCGAGTGATCCCAAGAATGCGCTAACTTGTAACTTCCGTAAAACAAGGAACTGGAAGGCAAACGCGTGGATCTAAACAAGATCCATCGTGTTCGAAAGGTTTAACAACCTTTCGACGCCTGAGATTATAAAAGCAAGCTCCTACCCGGAGCTCGCTCTCTTTTGGATTCTGACACTCATCGACGCTACATGGATAATTAGTCCGATTACTTTACAACACATTACACTGCTGAACTACGACGATGGAACACGGAGTTACCGCTGCCTAGCATGCTACAAGGCGCAAGGGATTGCTCGGTTTGGTGAGCTGAGGGTCGCTGGATAGAACCTTGGCAACTTTCACGATTCGGTCTGCGAGAAGCATCAGGACAAGACATCACACACACCTACCAGGTATGAACAAGCGTGAATAACCTTTACACCAACTTCCCATATCTCTACCCTCCTAACGGAGCAGGTTCAGCCAACAGATATTATTAAGCTCTACCTAAATGTTTAAATGAAACTTCCCTGTGACCTCAGATCCCAGGTAAAACGGGATTACAACAATATATATATCTCGTGCCATACCTTTGAAGTCATTAAATCATTCTATTTAAATTATACAGTTCTGTTGACAGGGACGTCGTTAGGGGGTGGGTCACGCGGGGGCACTGGCCCCGGCAAACGCCCACGTGGCCCCGGGAAACTGTTCTGTATTTGCTGGAAATTTTACTTTGATGACAAATATAGCAAAACAATTCTTCAGTAAATTTTGTTTGCAGTTTGAAACACTTCTTCAATTTTCAGTAGCACGAACCCAAGCAAGGCACTTCTCTTTTATTTCCCTCTTTCTTGCTTGTTGAACACAAACAGATATATTGGCAGAGGATGCAAGTAGTAGGAAAGTATATAATATAAACCCGAGAAAGTATGAGCCCCCCTCAGGCAGATTTGGCTACACTTAAAACTAGCTCAAGATGTGCATATGAGCTTATTGCTCAAGTGTGGTACCCTGTCTAATCCAAGATTTTTGTAAAAATGCCCTCGGGAATTTCCCGTGAAAGTATGAGCCCCCTCAGATTGATTTGCCCACACTTATAAAAGGCACTTCTGTGAGATTGTTGTCCATAAGCTTGTTAAAAATATGGCCCTCTTGATATTTTTTTTGGATACACTTAAAACTAAGCCGTTGCATCATGTTGTACAACAAATTATTACCCAATATTATGCAACATATTATAATGCAAGAGCTTTTGCATTATGTTGTGCAACAAATTATGATGCAAGAGTTTTTGCATTATGTTGTGCAACAAATTATGATGCAAGAGCTTTTGCATTATGTTGTGCAACAAATTATGATGCAAGAGTTTTTGCATTATGTTGTGCAACAAATTATGATGCAAGAGCTTTTGCATTACACATCAGTTAGTATTGTGGGAGTGGCTGAGGAGTACAGATGTGTTGTTGCATTGCTCCTCATACAGGTCTGATATTTGACACATCTTGCTTGTTTGTTGTAATCCACTCATATTTGGAGTCAGGTTTATATCTGCCCCAGTTTGTTATACATGATACATGGTATTAGGTCATTGCTTTTATAGGACATGCCTGTGTAGACATGTATTTGTGGTGGCTTTCTAGAATTGCTCTGTGACTCTCTCATTTCTTACATCATAAACATATGATTTTTCACCTATAAGAATAACACTACATATGGTGTCATCAGGGAGTGTATCATGGAATTCACAGATAATTTTAATGTTTGTCCTGTCATTAACCACAACTTGTTTTCTTTTTGAGGTGTTGATGACAAACATGGGTCTCTGTGCTTTGAATTCATCTGGTGTGTAATACATGTCAGTATTGCCAGTAGTGACCCTTTTGTATGCTGTAAATGCCTCATATAATTTAAGCAAATCATCCTTGGACATGTTTAAATTATAATTTTCTCTAGGAAATACCTCATTTCTGCCATTTTTAAGATAAATGTTCTTGATGTTGCAGTTATCAAATTTACTTGAATTTTTTTCCTGATTATTGTGTCTTCCAGTCTGAAACAGTACCACCACAAAATCTGGCATGTCATTTTGTATACTGGAGAATGAATTTGTAGCATCAAACTCATAATAGGTACCAGTGGCAGGCTTCTGTACACATTGATATGTATAAAATTGTAAAGGTACCTGTGGATTTCTTATTATATCTGCTTTGTATTTAAGAGCATAACTGGCTTCATATTCAACAACCGGGATTCTTAGCTCCATAGTCTGAATAAGGCACTTACCTTCATCAGGTAGGGTATTAGGCAGAGCTTCCCCTGTAGAGTTTATTGCACTGTACCTCATCAAAGCATTATTATCATTGGCAGCTCTTCTAAATGTGATTCTTAAACCACCCTTCCACATAATGTCTTTGTAATCTGAGAAGAATCCTGGCAACAGGCGCATGGGGAACAATACTGTGTGGCTCTTAGATATTATCTTATCACCAGCCTCAAATCCACCTATTTTGTAAGAAGCCTCGGTTTTGGATAATTTTAATGTGGCCAAAGCTGTAGAGGTAATCCCGGGGTAATCTACTCTGTTTATAACAACACCATGTTTTCTGATCTCAATTTCAGAGAACAGATGTGGCCCAAAATTGTCTACCAATCTTATATTTGAATTTGCCGGATAATCTGTACCATCGAGCTTTACAACATCAAATTTGATGTATAGATCTGCTCTGTGGGGGTGTATAAAGCCATCCCCTACATCAAGATCAACCTCAATCTCTGTGTTGGGTTGATTTAAATTTGCAAAGGTCCTCCTGTTTGGGGGGAATGATTGTAGCTCATAACTCTCAATATTTTCCATTTTTTGTATGTATTTTTATTTAAATATTAATTTCTATGATAGCAGTTGTTGTGGCTCCAGCAAAATCAACTAATTCTTCTTTTTCATTAGTGACCATCAACTCAATGTAATCTATTCTATTATGGCACACAGGAAAATATAATGTTGGTGATGGAGTGTAGATGATGGGCTCCATAAATTCAAAGTTAGGTTTGAATGTTGCAATGATGCCAGTTTGTTTGTGAGTGCCTATGCCATTTGATTTGGTGATCATACGCTCGGCCACATTACAGTGAATATTCAGAGTCTCTATGGCTAAGAATTTAGGTATATTAATAGCAGTGTGTTTGATGGCTGGTTCAAGTTTTGTGTTGTTCTCAAAGCCTAACAGCTCTCCTATAGTACCCAGATCCACTGTTTCTGTAGCAGATACAATTTCTACTCTGTGAGTGACAGAATTTTGAGTTAAAACTATACCTCTGGGTAACTGAGCATTTAAAGTAGACAGATTATACTGCCCTGGAGTGATGACAATTTTTTGATCACCAACTGCAATTGTGTTGTTGTGGTGTGTAATATTAGGGATCAAGTACATGCCATAAAATGCTCTGAGAGCTATTGTTTTGGGATACACTATATCATCATGTAATCTAAGTTTCAATATTGAATTTTGGCTGGTGAGATGGAATACCCCCATGATGTTTTTAATACCACAGGGCTTTTTGAAAATTTTCAATTGATGGTTTATTTATTTGAGACATATATCTAAGAACAGATAAACACAGATGTCCACAATTAACATATTTGAAATTTTGAACACGGGCATTATTGTAATAAAGATTAGTTGATTTTAGATATTTTACTAAATTTTCAGGTGGAATACCTCCAAATGAATCAAACACAAATGCCTCATCTTTTAAATATTTAAGATAACAGATCCAGTGAGTGCCCTGATTTTTGTATTTATCCAAATTAACTATGCCACACTCTTTGTTGAGTGGTTGTTCTGGTAAAGAATCAGACATGTACACACCTCTAAAATTTTTGATGCCCAGTGGCTTGATTAAAGCTTCAATATCTTGGTTTGTAAGCGGCTCTTGTTTTTTTTAAACTTATTCATGGCTCTCTTAACACCTTTACCCTGTTTCTCCATGGCCAGGTTATGGCGCTTCATTTCATCTAATTCTGCCCTATTCTTCTTGGCATCTATTACTGTTTTTGCTATAGCAGCTGATCCCCCAGCCAAGCTCCCAACAGCCTCAAGTGCTGCTAAGATGGCCGGGATAGTAAATATAAATCCCCCCACATGTGATTTTTTTCTAGATTGCTGTAATTTTTTTAATTGGGGGGTACTAAGTAACAATTTCATACCATGGCCCTTGGCAAGACAAGATTTTTTTTTCTTGCGCTGTTTTTTGGTTAAAAGACTATCAATAGTTTTAAGAGATTTAAGACCTGCATAAGGTATCTGATACATAACACCCTTGGCCTTCATCCTAGGTTTATTATATACATATTCACAACCCCCACCCCAGTTTTTGTTTGGTGTTCATAGCTATGGTGGTCCCCAATGCTGCTATTCTCTCACTTAAAGAAGCATCTTTGCTTACAAATCTACCAAATGCAGCCTCTTCTAATTTCTTGTCTGCAACATGTCTCTTGTCAAGATCAGAATGTGTGTTGTATGCTATGTCATGGTCTCTGCAAGCAGCATCTAGGGGATTAACACCAGGATCACCTCTGTTTAATCTATGGTCCAATTTTGTACCGGGACCACAATACTGATAGCCTGGAATGTGTAATTCAAATGGCAGCTTGTTTATAATGTTATTATCCAGCCCCCGACCCTCAGAAATATTCCAAAATTTAGGTGGTAGAGTATTAATAATTTTTATAAGATATCCAATCCCCTTAGTGTTATTTACTATAAAATTAGACAATTTTGTGCTTATCATGTCCATAATTCCAACCTTTTTATTGTAAAAATTGTGGTTGCCAGCATTTTCCTCCCCAGCTATCACCAATAACCTAACTACAAGTTTCCTGACATCATCAACCCACACAAATTCTTTAGGCAGGGTGTTGTAATGTTTGATTCCACTGCCAGTCTTGATCTGTGACCATATGGGCTTGATTAAGTTGTTATATTTTGCTCCACTGCTAGACTTGACTCTTTTTTGTGTGGGATCATTGTTCTGGTACAGAGCATCTGATTTTATTAATATTTCTTTGTAATGCTCATAATCTTGATCTGTATACTTGCCAGGTCTCTTCCTAGTCATCAGTTCCCACAATCCACGTGTGCCGGGATATTTAACAAAACCACCTTTTTCTCCAAGATGAGATTCTGAATATACAATTAGATCATCTCCCATAAATGTTACTCTGAAATTGCCAATTCTATGTATGATGCTACCATCACGCTCTGTGTCAGCATATAAGACCTCATCTTTGTTGTCTTTAGGTGTGCTTAAATATTTTTGAGCAAGAAGACCCAATTCAATAGGATCCTGAGTAGCTTCAATTCTTGGAGGAGCAACAGGACTAGGTGTATGAGTACTAGAAAGTGGGGTGATTGGATAATCTAATATGTTCCTTGCAGCTACAGGTACAAGCTCTGTGATCAAATTTTGATTTTGCTCTGTAACAGTTTTGATATTTTTACCTAATTCACTAATAGCATCAATAATAGGCTGTTCTGTTTGTTTGTGTTTTTCATAGATTCCTCGGTTTTCTGATTTCCATCCCTTAAATCTTTTTACAAGATAATCTCTTAATTTAAGATCATCAATGATTGGCCTTTTCATGGTTATTTATATATGTTTCAATGTCTAGAAAATTGTTAATTTTATTTCTATATTTACCAGTATTAGGTGTTCTTGTCATATCAATTGTGACAAACCCATAACTATCCTGGTTCCAGCACCTACTGCAAAACTTGGAAAAATCATTGTAGCTCAAGTCCCCACCTACATATTCATCATGTATGTGTTTGAGGTTGGTATGATCTTGATGAAACACACATATAAAATTTCTGTTGTCTCGGATCAGCTGCTTGGGTATTTTAGAAAAAGTCTGTGCAAGGTAGAAGCAATCAATGTTTTTGTGTCGGCCCTGTGTAAAGAAATTTCTAACCTTGTTTTGATTATCCAGTATAATGTCATCAAACACAACAACAGAATTATCGAGACATTCATGGAGTGGCTTAACATCTGATTCAAAAGTGGCAATATCCAGTCCATCATATAGCTTCATCAGCTGCTGATATTTTAATTGTTCTAAGCTCTTAGAGAAGACATACAAGTGCCTGTTTTTCCAGTCTAACCAGTTGGGTGCCAATAAAAAATTATCAATCATTAGTGTAGTTTTACCACAAGCCGATGGCCCAACAATAAGACATCTAATATTATCAGGCAGCAACTTGCCATTTCTCTTATTCTGCTGTTCAGGCTCTGGCAGCCTCTTTATAACATCCCAGGTGTTCATAGTATCACTTTGTTTGCCTCGATCCAGCTGTGTTCTGGAAGTCCTAGCCATTTGACAAGTATCTTTTTGCCTTTTCTGCGGATGATTTTTTCTATGAGATATGTGTCAGGCTGTTTAGTTTTGCTGAGTTCTTCTTCATAAAACCTGCCTTTGAGAATTTCTCCTCGGTGATCTTTTATTATATATGTGTATCGGGTCCCAGGTTTAACTTGAACCACTGTAAATAATTCAGTGCTCCAGTTTCTGGTAAAGCCTCTTTTGAATAAGTGTTTATATTTGCTGATTCTTACTTGATCACCTACCTTGTATTTGGCTTTTCTTGTTGTTGGCTGGTATCTAGGATAATAAACAGTACTGATCAATTTTTGCTCATCAGATGAAGTTACCTCAGAGGGTTTCATGTTGATTGTGGAATGGACCGAGTTGTTATATTTATGTAGAAGTTCTGGCAGGATTGTAAGCCATTTATAATTACCTTGAAGTGTAAATTGTTTATACATATGATTTTTTAGGATTTTGTTGAATCTCTCTACAATAGAGGCCTTGAGATCAGTGTAACTCTAGTAATGTTGTATTGACTGGCTTTTAATAAATTGTTGGAACACTGAATTATAGAATTCTTTGCCATTATCTGTTTGCAAATAGCGCGGTGATCTTCTACTCTGATTGATGATTGTCCTGAAGGCTTCTGTAACACATTTTCCAGTCTTGGATTTGAGTGGCACAGCCCAGGCAAATTTTGAAAATGTGTCTATGACAGTGAGTAGATACTTGTAGCCCTTGTTGATCTTGTCTAAGTTTTTCAGCTGTCCACTTGCCATCTCAACCAAGTCACACTGCCATAAATCATCTATGCCTTTTGTAACCACTGGCAGTCTCTTATAATTATGTCTGGCTTGTCTGTGTAATTCATCAACAATAATTTGTCTAGACATAATATGTAAACAAGAATATTGCAACTATGGGGTGTTCAGCAGCTGATACTACAGGATTTTCTAAATATAATTTGTCTCCTGTTTGTATATTAAATTCAAGAGAACCATCATCTTCAGCATAGGATGTTTCTAATGTATTGGGATCTGTAAAATCCTCTAACTCTACACTGGTGATTTTTGCTTTGTTATCAGCATTTGTTATTGATAAGGTAGGGTAGTGGTGTGCCTGTGGTTGTAGCCAATATTTGATCTTGATTGGTCTAAGTGTGCCCCCAACAAAAAACTGGTAATAATTTGTGCAGGGGACAGCATATATATTTTGCCACCTGGTGTAAATGGTGAATCATATTCTTTGTTGGGGATACTGTACAATTCAAGAATTACTGTATGTTTAGGATTCTCGATTATGCCAGTTATTTCTTTTTCTGCTGTAAGCAATCTACTTGTTACAGATTCAAGGTGCTCATTGATAGTCCTAACAACATCATCATGGCCTGGCTTGATCTTTATGTTCACAACAAGTTTTTTGTATTGTTGCACAATTTCTTGTAGCTGGGTGGCAAAAACAGACAGAGCATTTGCTTGATTGGATTCCATGGTCCCTAGCTGTTGCTTGATATTAGCTACAATTTGCTGTAAATTTTCAACAACTGCCAATTTTGAATTTTGAACAGTAAGATCATGGACTTGTCTTCTGATATCCTCAAACAGGGCATGCAGTTCATTAATATGTTGATTGGTTGGTAGAGTGGCCACTGTCTGAGTAATTTGTTTGATCTCTGTCTGGATATTCTTGATATCTTCTGATTTCAATATGCGATTCACAGCTCTCTTAATATTTTTAAGTTCCTGTAATGTAGGCAGATTTGACACAGTATTTTGCAAAGATTCAAGTGCCAATTTCACTTTATTTAATTCAGAAGCATCAGCCACACTTTGCATAGCATCTTGAAGCAGGGTTATGTCTGCCTGAGTGGGTGTTGATTGTTGTAAAATTTCAAGCTTTGTTTGGATATCATCGATCAAGTGTTGAAAATGAGATAGCTCAGATTCAGTGTTAAGGTTTTCAAGTTTTGTGATCTGTTGCTGGACACTGACAAGAGTATCTACAATACCAGGAAGGTGAGATTCTAGAGATTCTTGTACATTTGTCAGATCACTTTGCACTGCTGCTATTGTACCCTCAAGATGGGTTATGGTACTTTGAATTTTTCCAAAATCTTCATATGTTTCAAGTTGTAGCTTGATGTTGGCAACACTCCGAGTTATTGCACTCAAAGCATCAGAAGATGGCAAGTTGTTCATAAAATTTTCAAGTGTCTCAATTTTTTCTTTAACCTCGGCTATGGCATTATTCAGAGGATCCAGATTAGGTATCTCCAGTGATTGAATCTGTTCCTTTAGAGTGGAAATCACTAGATCAAAATCTTCTTGTGATTTTATGCTTTTGACAATTATTTGGAGCTGTGTCTGGACATTATTAATCTGCTCTTCCAATTGTTGTTTCAATTGCTCAGAGTTGGTGGCCTGGGTCTTAAATTTGGCTTGAAGAGTTGCTACAGCTTCTTCTAAACTTTGAAAATTATCCAATTTAGCCAAATCAGTATATTTTTGAAGCAATAATTTAAGTTCTGAGTCAATTTTAAGAAGAGGGTCCATGCATTGTGATTGTAAATTTGTAATTTCTAGTTGAAGACTGGCATTGAGTGTGGTTTGTAAAGCTTGTAAATCACTTCTTAATTTTTTTGACTCTGACATCAAGCATAAGAATCTCATCACTGTGATCTTCATGCCTTGTATGGCCAAATATATCATTAGGCATTTTGTTTTAGTGGTTATTTATTATTGAATATCTAATTCTTAATTCTATAAAAAAAGGTATAAGCTTGTCATAGGATCCCGGGACCTCAATATATAAGCAGTCACCAGCAGAAACAGTATAAACAGTGCCAGAAATCATGTTTGAGTGCTTTATCCTGTAAATATTTTTGCCTATTGAAATCTTGACATTACCCTCGGGGGTTGTAATAAATTGTAATTGACCACCTACAGGTAATTGGTAATAATTTAAATTATTGTTAAATATGTACAATGTTTTACCTGTTTCATCATCAACATCTGTAAGTATGCTGTTCAGATGAATAATTAACAAGCCACTTAGTTTAGATATTATATCAGAAGAGGGTTGTGGTGTTGGCAGGTCCATAATAGCCTGTTTTTTGAACCCAAATAAGTTCATAGGCATGTTTATTTATTTCAAATCATGCTCTGTAATTGGGCATTGATTGCCATTTTTCAAATCACAATGACCCCCATGGTAGAGTATGTATGCCACATGATAAAATGCATCTCTTATCATCATGTGGGTCCAGAGCCACTTTTCTTACAATATTTGTAGTCAACAAGTGATCCACACTCTGAATTCTGCATTCTGATGTTCTGATTGTGCTACATGATTTGAGACAATCTTCATAATCTTCAAATTCAAGCTCTTTGTCAACAATTACTCTGCCAATGCCCTTGGCTTTTTTTGCAACAACACCACTACATGTTTCAAAGCTGTACATCTTGGCCCTTAACCCAGCAAATGCCACAATAACATCACCAAGTGTCTCATCTTTTAACTTGCCAGGCACCTTTTTGTTGTGGGGTTGAATCTTTGTATGTTCACTGGTATCAAAATATTCAAGCAATGCAGGCTGTGATATATCTTGATAAACAACTTCTGTTTGAATATCAAGAATAAAACTATCTGTGTCCATGTACATCAGTTTTACACAATCACCATAAATAGGCTTCAACACATCATAATAGAGCTTTAACATGTGTAATTTGGCCAATTCCAATATCACATCCCCTACATAAATAGGCTTATCAAACTTAATTTTTGTTTTTTTCATGTTGAAGAGTCCCATATTTTCATCATAAATTCTTCTTAATTGAAATTAGGCTTTGCAATCAATTTTTTGCTCCGGCTGGGATCAGTAATTATTTTAACATCACTATGTTTTCTGACATTTTCTATGGTTTTGCCATACACTGAATGTACCATCAATTTAAACAAAGATTTATCAAATTGGCTCATTGCAGATGTTCGAAGCTCTGTGTTTGTATCAATATATGGCTTCAACCATCTTGAGTGCCTGAACCTCAAAATTTTGCCAACTTTGCTCACTTGAACACCATGATGCATTAGGAACTGGAGGTTTTTGTAATATATGACATAATCCTGTTTTGGCTCTAGAGTCATCATCAATTTCTTCTGTTTAGAGCCAGGTGAACACTTAACCTCAGGAATTGGGGGCAGATCAGAAAATGTGTTGTGTAAATCATCTGGAATTGTCAGATCAACCTCTAAGAACAGGCCATAGTTACTGTCATCAAAATCCTTAAGATCTTCAATATTGAAATCTTCAACCCACTCAAGCCCTGCATATGGCAGTTTATCCATCATAGCATAACCATACAGGCTATTGGCATCTACATACAGTATATAATTTGATGGCAGTGCTGGATCATAATTGGGAATATACTTGTTATTTGCTCTGGCATATCTCTGAGAACATTGCACCATCCCTCCTCTTATACATTGCTCCATAAACAGATACATATCCTGATCCTGGATCAGATCCAATTGCATTTTAGTGTTTAAAAACATTGCAGACCATGCTAGGCCTGGTGCACTGTAAAAATACATTGGATCTAGTTTATAATTTTCCATGGAAGATTTTCTAAATGCCTGAAGTATATCGGCTAAGAGAGTGACATCAAGTTTTAAATATGCCTTGTGATAATCACCAAATGTCTGGCATTTTAAATTGTTCCACATCAACTGGGCATGGTGATAATCAGCATCAGTGATTCCAGATGCTCTGATTTTGCTGTAAAACTCTTGTTGTGGTGGCAGAGAACACTCATCAAATTTAGAAAAATCTGTAACATAATCATATGGATATACACCCTTCCGCCTAATTAATTTCAGGTCCTGATTTGGAAACAAAGCACATGTGATTTTGAATTGATCATCAGATAATTGAGTGGCCAGTGTAGCCAGGCTAGCAGACAGAATTCTGTAGGAATCAAGAAATCTTAAGTGAATAGAAACACCATTAACTTCAATTTTCTTGCTAATAGCAATATATTTCTCATCATTTTCTGCTAAAATATTTAAATTCTGCTTGTCAAACCCCTCGTACCTGATCAGATGATGAAAATCATAATTGGATGCACCATGGCAAAATATCGGGACAAATTTTGGTCTCTGGATCTTAATATTACAGCTATTACACAGGGCCATTAAGAATTTACCATCTGTATGAGAATGGTGTTTCACCTTGATATTTGTATCTGAAAATTCACAATCACATACCGGGCATTTTTCTGCATTGTTGAAATCTTCAATCTGATCCTTTGTTAAAGGCAACATGGGTTTTGATTTTAATAAGACATTAGATGCTATGTCATGGCACTCATTTTCTATTCTATGTGCAAATTCTTTGATGGCATCTGCTCCCATGTATAAATATTCTTTACTAACAACACCATCCTGTACAATCACATAATAAAAACTAGAAGGTTCATGTAACTGGTATGGTGTAATTGAAGGTTCATCAGGATCTGGGCTGCAGAATGCAAGGGGTTTGAGATTTCATTCAAAATCACAGATTATATATGCTGGGTGTTCCAACAAGGCTTCAAATTTTTTGAATTTGGCATTTTCACTTGGATTAGGCATCACCATATGAACAGGTTTATGGTTGCCACAGTATTTCAGATGCTCAATTAACTTGTTTTTAGCAATTTCTGCATTCACTACCCGAACCCCATTTAATATTTTTTGACCATCAAATACAGTCAAACATCTTCTGCACAACTTGAATATTGTCTTAGATTTGTCTAATTGTTTTCTGACTAAAGCTTCAAGATTATGTATCAGAGTGTAATGATATGTGTCATCCCCTTCAATTAAGAGCAGATCAATCGGAACAGCAGAATCATCATCAAGTGTACTGATTCTGAGAGGTGCTATCAAGCAATTGCCACGGCCAGTAGAACAAATAAATACATTAATAGATAATTGTTTACCATTGATATCCCTGGCCTTTTTTTCAAATTTATCAATATTCTGGACAGACATTGGATATTTTAAGCCCTCCATTGCTTCATCAAAATCATGTTCATGTTGTTTATAATAAGTTATTCTCTCAGGATGCCTTAAAACTGGAAACAAAGCAGCTAAAATACACCACAAAAAGCATTTCTCATCATTATTTTCTATGTTAACCACGGCTCTTTTGTTTTTAATATTGGCAGGTAATGGCAGATATGTAGATCCTTGTAATGGGTTGAATTCAGAAATATTAACATAGAGCTTGTGTGGAGATCCGCATAGGCTCCATCCTGACTCTTTTGCTGCAAATTCAGAGTGTTTAATATTCAATTGATCTATCAAACTGCTTATTATTTTGTCTGAATTTGTATTTGAATATATATCTACAGTTTCTGTTATGTGGGGCTGTGTAAATTTTGTGCCATTTGGTTTCTTATATTGTGTAAACAATTTGAGGGACAGCTTATAAGAGCCATTTTGTGCATTTAGAATTGCCTGCACATCAGGATTTATTCTATTCAAAAAATTCTTAATACCACATTTTTGTTCTGATACAAACCGGTAATCCCTAAGTTGGCCAGCAAAACTGCTATGGATGGGTTCATAGCATGGCTGCTTTGCCGGTCTAGCATTAACAGGTGTTTCATGCTTTCTTTTCAGACCAGATGTAGATGGTTGTGGGGGCAATGTTGATGACTGTGCAGAACAAGTACCCATATGTTTATATGTGAAATATTCCATGCTATATTTTCTATGGCATTTAGGGCATATTTTTGTGGGTGTTCTGCATTTGTCTGGATTACAATTCTTTTGATGCTTAGCCCAGTTGGGGCTGGATATATTCTTTTTGCATTGATTACAATGTTTTTGATTTGGCATTTTTATTATTGGTTTATTATATATATTTCTTGGGATTCAAATCAAAATTCTATGCTTAATAAAAAATATCAGTTGGGTTCAGCAGTGTGCTTTGTATATTTAGTGTGTGTGTGTGTGTGTGTGTGTGTGTATGTGTGTTAATATTTTTGGCTTTGGTATTTATATAAAATTTCTTGGGGTTCAAATCAAAACTCTATACTTAATAAACCTATGACAGGTTGTATAAAGCTGCTAGCCTACATGCACAAAGATAGAATAAATACAGAAGCACTGCCCTAGCACAAATACATGTCTACACAGGCATGTCCTAGAAAGGCAATAACCTAATACCATGTATCATGTATAACAAACTGGGGCAGATATAAACCTGACTCCAAATATGAGTGGATTACAACAAACAAGCAAGATGTGTCAAATATCAGACCTGTATGAGGAGCAATACAACAACACATCTGTACTCCTCAGCCACTCTCACAATACTAACTGATGTGTAATGCAAAAGCTCTTGCATCATAATTTGTTGCACAACATAATGCAAAAACTCTTGCATCATAATTTGTTGCACAACATAATGCAAAAGCTCTTGCATCATAATTTGTTGCACAACATAATGCAAAAACTCTTGCATCATATTTTGTTGCACAACATAATGCAAAAGCTCTTGCATCATAATTTGTTGCACAACATAATGCAAAAACTCTTGCATCATAATTTGTTGCACAACATAATGCAAAAGCTCTTGCATCATAATTTGTTGCATAATATTTGGTAATAATTTGTTGCATAATATTTGGTAATAATTTGTTGTACAACATGATGCAACGGCTTAGTTTTAAGTGTATCCAAAAAAAATATCAAGAGGGCCATATTTTTAACAAGCTTATGGACAACAATCTCACAGAAGTGCCTTTTATAAGTGTGGGCAAATCAATCTGAGGGGGCTCATACTTTCACGGGAAATTCCCGAGGGCATTTTTACAAAAATCTTGGGATTAGACAGGGTACCACACTTGAGCAATAAGCTCATATGCACATCTTGAGCTAGTTTTAAGTGTAGCCAAATCTGCCTGAGGGGGGCTCATACTTTCTCGGGTTTATATTATATACTTTCCTACTACTGATGCAGTTAATTGTTTTGTGGTCCGCCCCGGTCAGGGAAGTCTGAGACCTATGGAAAGTGTTTCCTCCCTGCTGCACATCAGAACCAGGATCCCCCTAAAACCCGCACTTTCTCTCCATCTGGCCCTGCACTGGCACCATGGGCGCCAAAAGGACGACACAAATAGGAAGATTTAGCTACGGATGGCTAGAACTTTCTGCGTTAATTATTTTATGGTTCAGAAAAGATATCCCCATGCGTTTCAAATTCCAAGAACAAAATGTTATTGCTTGTCCCTTTTTCGTTGCGGAAATGAATGACATAGCGGTTCTTCTCACATGCACTCAACCCTCCTGCTAATGACCGGCCCCGCAAAGGAGGGGAAAGGCCACTTTCTGAAAATTCGGAGAAACATCGAAGCGGTTGGTTCATCTGTTGATTTGTTGGACACTTGATATCTGTCAGTTTGAAGTAGGATTTGTTGTCCGAGAGGTGGTAAACTTCTGTAAACGCGACAAGATAGCATCACGAAGTGTTTATGATCTCGTTTACCTACATCGCGAGTAAAATGTCGAATGAGAAGCTGCCAGATTGTCTTCCTCTGGAAACAATGGATCAGGATCGACTGATCGACCAAATATCCAACATGTTGGCATTCTAAAAGAGAGTCTGACTACCACACAAGATCCTGGGTTCGATACCCAGGGTGGTTGATCTCGTGTATAATTAAGGAAGGAAACTAGGTATGTAGCAATTGTTTTTACAGCCGTCTGCATGCTCTATAAGTATTATGTTACAAAATTTGTTTATCTTTCTGACTTTCTGTGGTTTTTCTTAATTTAGCATCCACCTGCAAATGCGGAAGCTGCTGCTGCTTAGGTGGCTAGGTTGACTAGACATACAAATATAATTAATCCCTAGTCATACAGCGAATAATATTTATAATATGATCATGAGTTATGGAGAAACAAATAACTTATCAAGCATTTTCTGTTTCTATTTGTTGTGCAGTGGTTAACAAGGTGCATTACGATGCCAGGGGTCCTGGGTTAGAATCCCGGGCTGGGCGTTTGTGTTCTTTATGATGGTCCTCTCATCAATTTCACATCACTCATTTTCATCTTCACCTTCACGATTAGCCAAAAAGTGTAAGAAAAACTAAGTAAAATCAAAATCAAAAATCAATCATTTATATATTTCTATATTACGTCGCTTTTCTACCTCTTGTGTTAAATGCGACGATGAGGATGAATGATGAGCCGAAGGAATTTCGATGGGACAGACATGATACAACCATACCTGTCCAATGTCCGAACCTAGGACCTCTGGTTTCGTAGCGTGTTATACTTAGTGGAATTCGTAGGAAGAAAAACTGTTACAGTAGGGTGAAAAGAAGCAAAGTTGTACAATGCATAAAAAACTATGTTTAGATCTTCTAAAACCTTCCAATTATCGAGTTCGTGTTTTAAGTCCACTGTATGCAGTGGATCCGAACCACTGTGTGCCTCCACCAGGTATCGAACCCGGACCCCTTGATTACAATGCGGCGATGCTACCACTGCGTCATCAAGGAGGCCGAGAAAAACTTACAATTAGTCAGTAAAATTAATATTGAGGGACAATGCCTGCGAAGAGTTCTTTCATTCGGTTGCGCGTGGTCATCACATCGAGTCCCATATAGTTTCGACAACAGAATATGCTTCCATATCGCTTTCAAGTACTTCCCAAATTGTCCTCACGATGTTGGAACAGCATAGAAATTTTGGAACTAATACAAGCAGGCACATACGCAGGGAAAGGGCTCGGCGGCTGCAGTCCTTTCCCGAAATCCTACAAATATTTGATGTGTAGTAGTAATTAAATTTACTTCATTAACAGGATTAAACATCTTGTGTATGGTAAGTTGCAATATATCATATAGAAATTAATCTTCAGCGCATTTACTCCTCCCCCAACCTTTTCGTCTTTAGATGGCGGCTGCCGATAAGGGATAAGCCCCTTCCGAAATCAAATTCTGGCTACCGGCCTGACCACGAGGGATCGAACCTTGAACCTTTCGATTGATTGATTAATTGAACTGGAGTTTGAAGTTCACTTTATGCACAGTAAGGCTAATCGGGACAGGACCTACAGTTTAAAGTTAGATCCGAACAACTACGTGCCTCCATCGGGAATCGAACCCGGGCAGGTTGTTGAACCTGCCAAACCAAAGATGGGAGCGTAATCATTTGAGCGTGTGAGATCTTTGTTTTATCCAGTGCCATCATATATTCAGTTTTTCACACACAAATAAGATTAATTTTAAGAAATTAGACGTGTGCATATAATTTCTTATCGTCATCATTTCCCAAGTGAACAATGAGATGCCATCTAAGACTCGAGCCCGCCCTATAGAATAGTGCTTAACGCGGTCGCCTTGAACTAAGAAATACCGGATTCGATTCCGGTATGAACTGTATACATGAGATGCCTAATCGGGACTGGGTCTACAGTGTAAAGTGGGATCCGAACCACTATGAGCATCCACCGGGTATCGAACCCGGAACTCCTTGATTACAAGGCGACGATGCTACCATGCGCCACCAAGGAGGCCCTTGCTCCTTTTCTTTACAAGACTATATGTATATATACACAAAGTGGGCGACCGCCCAGGGCCTCGCGCCTAAAGGGCCATTTCGTCCCAAACGGTTGATACAAAAAATATAGGCCTAATAGCCTAAATGGAAGTAAGAAAAAATATGGAAAAGGCTAATTTTTGTGCGTAATAAAATTAAAATATTATACTTTTCTCCGGTTATAAATTCTAGTTAAACGTTATAATTTGAATGAATACGTCAAATCATGGGCGTAACATGAGTGGACTGTCCCGAATAAATGGGGATGTCTTTTAGCCTTGCATCAATGTTTATAAAACCAAAATTACTCAATGTTGCAGACTGCAAACCCATTCCTATATGCAAGGACGAAATCGAAATTCTTGCACAATCTGAAAAATCGTCAATGTTATTTTCGTACGTTTTTATATCTCCATATTATAATATTTTAGAGTTCGAGGAGAGGTCATGGCCCCCATGACGTTTTCGTTGAGTACGGGCATGCCCTACAGCTTCAGATTTCATCTTCCTCAAGTACCCTGCCCGGGCGAGTGAAATTATCTCGTAATAAACACAGTCAAAAAAGTTTTGCATCAGGACGGAAAATGACAAAAGATATATGAAGCACAAGGTTTATTGACAGTGACAGTGGGAATACAAAATAAAAGATGAAGAACAAGACATGTGGAATGAAAAGGGAACAAAAAACGTACAATTCTCTCAGAAATGTGTTTAAAACAGCGGCGATTTCTCTGGGTGTGTAAGTCGTGTGTCAACGGCCAAAGGAAAATGAAATAAAGAAGAAAGTATCTGTACTTTTATAAATTACGATTTTGAGCGTTTTTCTTCAATTGTCAGTCTCGAGCGCCCGGTAGTTTTCGAACGCGGCGCAGCGCGCAGTGGTTGTCAGGCAGGCAGATCGGGGCAGATCGGTCCCGCACTGCCAGGGCGTTGGAGAGTAAATACAACGTCTTACCACTGCCAAAACATAGGATGACCGCGCATGCGCACCCTGTCACCCACCAGCATGGTTACCTTCTCAAGGCGTTGTATTTGCTCCCAACGATTTGGCTTTCATTCGCCCCGCGTTCCGCGTTGTTTTGCTCGTGATTGTTGTGCATTATTTTTTAAACGTCTGGTGCGAAGTGATGTGATTATTTTAAGATGGAGAATAGTGAAAGTGTTGTGCAAAAGTATTTAAATAATTCATTTTCTTCGCTTTCGTATTCAGAGAAGAAACAAGTGATTGACAATGGTCGACCATGTCCGAATCTCACGATGTCAACATGTGTTAAAGGAAAAAGTGGTACTAGAAAAGGTTTTGAGAGACATTTTCGAAAAGAACTCTATGAAATTTCAGGCTGGCTTTGCGGGTGTGATGTGGTGAATAAATTTTACTGTTGGACATGTTTATTATTCTAGACTAAAAAAGGTGTTGGGAATTATCAAGGGTATGCGGATTTGAATTATCTCAATACTACAGTGAGAAAACACAGCGAGTCTGAATTGCATCTTTATAGTTTCTTTAAATTTAGTAGTTTTGTTGCCACCCCTACTAGAATTGACGCTCTTTTGGATATTCAACGAAAAACTGAAATAGAGCTACACAATGAAAAAGTAAAAAAGAACGGAGAAATATTAAACAGGTTGATTAACGCCGTCTGCTATTTAGCAAAGCAAGAATTGCCATTCCGAGGCCATGAGGAAAATACAGCATCTGTAAATAAGGGCAATTACATGGAATTCCTTATTGCAAGTGCCGAGTTTGATCCCTCATTAAAAGAACATTTATTAAATTCTACAGTTTTTCGCGGTACTTCGGCAGGCATTCAAAATGATTCAATATATTCAGTTTCGGATGTTCTGAGAGATGAAATGTACAATGAAATTCAAAACACAGACTTTGTGGCTATCATGGTCGATGAAACATCAGACATTAGCAAAACATCTCAGGTGTCAACAGTGTTACGTTTTTTTTCGGCCTCACAGAAAAAAGTCATTGAAAGATTTCTTGGATTTCATGACATGAGCGTCGAAAAAACTGCAGGAGCTCTTTTTAGTCACATGACTGAAATAATGGATAAATATAAGTGTGGAGATAAATTAATTGCCCAGACATACGATGGATATTCTGTAATGAGTGGTCATTTGAATGGCCTTCAAAGTAAAGTTTTGGAAAATTATCCGAAAGCTTTTTTTATGCATTGTTATGTTCATGTCATGAACTTGGTGCTGCAACAATCGTTAGAACGTAACAAAGAGCTTAAGGTGTTCTTTTGTGGTCTTAAATCACTGTCTAAGTTTTTCTCTCATTCTCCTAAGAGGTTACACGAACTTTCTGCTTTCATGTCCAGAAAGCTCCCGTCATTAGCTCCTACCAGATGGAATTTTACCTCTAGGCTAGTGTGGACAGTCAATGACAACAGAGAAGCACTGCTTATGTTTTTTGAACATGTTAGTGAAAGTGGAGACTTCGATCATTTGACTGCAATGACTCCAAGAGGATTTTCTAGCATCCTGAAGGATTTCGAAAATATATTTTTAAAAAAGGCTTTATCCAACTTGCTTGCCTTTTCAGACGTATTATTCAGTATATTGGAGTCTAAAAATGTTGATATTTTGTATTGCAGTAATAAAATAACTGAATTTCAACAACAGCTGAAAAAGGAATGTGAGAATTTCGAAACACTGTGGAATTCTATAACTGGTGCAGTAGAAGAGGAAGAGATTGTTGAAATGAAAAGGAGGCGACTGAACAACGAATCACAGAAAGACCACTGCCGGAGGCTTTACTTTGAAATCATTGATAATATCAGCAACCAGATAACAATTAGATTCGCATCATTTGAAAAATTGCAATATTTTGATTTACTAAATCCCACAAAACGGGGTTACTTGAATAAAAGAGAGAACTTTCCTCACCATCTCGTACAAAAATTGCAGGAAATTTATGGCAGTGTCTTTAATTTAACCAAACTGCAGAAGAATGAACTTTATGTTTGGTATGCTTCCACTGAAGGATCCGAGAAAACACCAATTGAGATTGTAAATTATCTACTGGACATGAATCTAGTGGATGAGTTTACAGAAATATATAAATTAGCAGTGTTGATCGCAACAATTCCTTCCACGACGTCATCTGTCGAGAGATCGTTCTCATCACTGAAGAGGATCCACACATTCTGCCGATCTACTCAAACTCAGAACCGGATGACGAATTTAAGTCTTATCTCCATCCAGAAAGAATTACTTTCTAAGCTTCGAGAAGGGGATAAATCCGAATTTTATGAGGCGGTGATCAGCGCATTTCTCTCTAAAGAAAGAAGAATAAACTCGAATTCGATTTGGTGTTTTAAGTCCACTTTATGCGCAGTAAGGCTAATCGGGACTGGACCTACAGTTTAAAGTGGAATCCGAACCACTTGTGCCTCCACCGGGTATCGAACCCGGGACCCCTTGATTACAATGCAATGACGCTACCACTGCGCCATGGGGGAGGCCCCAAAACTCGAATTCGAGTAACTATAAGTAATGAGCAGTTCATTTTTCAAAATTTACTTTTTGGAAGGATAAATGAAGGGCAAGGGGAAAAACCGGGAATGGGCATGTGCATTTTAGCGATTTATCAATGAACGGGTCATTCTTATGTCCACTGTGTTTTTTAGGGGTGATAGGTAGGAGTTCCACCAACCCCTCTGGTTGCAAACTCGTGCTTTAAAAATTAATTGTATGGCGAACTATTGAACATATTAATTTTCTCCTTACCCTTCAAATATATTAATACTTTAAAGGAAGTATTCACTTCATTTAAAATAATTTATGTAATTTAATGTTTTTCTAAATATTTATAAAATTACACCAAAAAGGCACGGAGAAAATTTGTAATATTGGTTCACAGAAATGAGAGGGGGAGGGGTTAACATTCCTTCTTTGCCAACGCCTGAAGTTCAGGGTCAGGAGACGCCACTGGTTTAAAACGAAAATGACACAATTCATGATGGAGGTGAAAAAACAAAGAACTGTCACAAGTAGACTGTTCGTCATAGCGGATCCACCAGAAACATTGTCTACCACCTGGTGTGTCCTCCCCTGGCTGCAAGAAGTTCTTGAACACGCTGTGGCATACAGAGGATGAGACGATCAAGGTGATCTTGCTGTAAGCGATCCCATTCGTCCTGTGCCACAAGAAGAACTTCACGAAGATTGGTGGGAGCCACAGTGCGGTTTGGAATGGCATTTTTTAGCATTGCCCATGCATGTTCAATGCAATTCATGTCGAGACTTTGCGCTGGCCAGAGCATGCGACGGATATTCGCCGCCTGCAGATAATCGTGCACCATCTGTGAGCGGTGTGAATGGGCATTGTCATCCACCAAGACAAATTCGTCACCAATTTCCTGATGAAATGGTTCCACAGTCATCTGGAGAATGTCCTTGACATAACGAACAGCTGTTTGTGTCCCTCTAATTGCAATTAGGGGCGTTCGACGTCCGAGCATGATCCCTGCCCACACCATGGTTCTTCCTCCTTGGTATGGATAGACCCCCTGGACACCACGAAGCCGCTCCTGCAGTCCAGGGCCTTGCCACACCCGTCCTCTTCGTGAAAATGGCCTTAGACAGAGCCTACATTCATCGGTGAAGAGCACATGACCCCAATGATCGGGTCCCCAATTTCGATGTGCACGGGCAAAACGCATACACAGTCGCACCGATGTCGTGGCAATAGGTACTGGCGGCGGAGAGGTCTTTTGGAACGTAAACCACTTTTTCGGAGTCTGGCACAGACAGTTTGGTTTGACACACGCACACCAGAGGTGCTCTACAGCACCTTGACGGGCCTTGGCTTACCTACCGACTGCTGGTCTCCCTCCCACACTGTTCCGCCGTCACCTGTTATAGCGTGGAGGTCTTAGACCAGTGTTGGGGTGACGGGTGATCAGCCCGACGAACCCCCAGCTGTTACTGTAGGTCTTCTTGACCAGGTTACGCTCACTCACTCGGAGCTTCCCAATTTCCTCACGATGGTGGGTTGCCACCGGCCCTATACGTAGGCCGAATAAATTCCGACCAGAGCCGGATTCGAACCTACGCCGTCCCGCAGCGAAGCGAGATATATATACCTTGGTGAAAAGATTCAAGAATATTACCAAAATTAAAGAAGTGACAACATATGATGAAACAATATACCGAATATTGCAAAAAATGACGGGTAAATGCCGAAAATCCGGGAAAATGACCTAAAACCTGACATATGGCAACAAATGCAAAAAAATGCAATTTAAAATTACCTTTTTGGGTTCTAGATGAAGTGTAATATTGTGTATATTTAATGGGCATCGTGTCCGAGATGTCAGAAAAAAGATGACATTTCATCAACTTCCGCTCCCTATTTATAAGTTGTATTAAGCGAAATTCTCCATTTTTATTCTTTCCACATATGATATCAATATCACATTGCAAACAGTTATTAATGGTTTCAATGTCATTTGTTGGGAAAAAAGTTTCGTATTACTTTAGATTCGAACATGCAAACGCAAGTATCAAAGTATTGCTTTAGACAGCACTCACGATTCTGATACGTGGAAAGGTAATCATTTTACGGGAAACGTGAAAGTGTTGACAGACTGTAGCTACTGCCATATTAGCACTGACAACTAGGAAGCGTTCTCAATGATCACGTGGCTGCATGTTATTCGCTAATAAATAACTGCGTCTTTTCAACACATACACAAATACATCGTCGCTTCGGAACATCAAATTTTCATCTTTGCTGCTTTCAGATTACCAACATACGAAGTGGCATTCAATTCAAAAGGTTTTACAGAAACCTGAGTTTTATAAATAAGGTTGTATGAAATTATACAAAAAAAAAAACTTTCCTTCCGCTGGGCTCGAACTCGGGTTGCCGCATGCTAGTCCGACACGATAACCAACACTCCAAACGAGACAACACGAAACTCTTTCGCAAGTAGTCGACTGAAAAGCAAGTTAATTTTCAGATTGCTAATTCCCAAGTATAACATGCCTGGGCAGATGTGTCTTGCATTTTCTGTACTTTTGTTATTTCAGTCGCTTTGGTCTCTCCCTAGGTTAATCACGGCAATAATGAGGAATATTTTTTTGACAAAGATGATAGACAGACACACAAGAATAATCACCCTTGCCAAAAAAAAAACAGAACTCGAGTCTGGAACCTTCGACGCGAGGTGTGTTTATTGTTCTAACTATATCTGTGTGTTTTCGTTAGATATGAAATGAAGTAAATAAATAAGACAAGTGGGTGTAAGGGACTGGAGAATCGCAGCTACGTAACCATTGAGAAAATATCCATCGCCTAGATAGAGAATCTCTATATCCCATTGCGATAGAGAACTTATTAGAAGAATGAAAATACAGATTAAACGAACAAATTTGATGCGTATCCTTTCGTCAAAATGCCTAGAAAACAATATTACATACTTCTTCACTAATAGAAAAAAATATATATTGTCCTTGGTGGGGATCGAACCTAGACCTCACTGATGAAAGCTCTGTACGCTAACCAACACTCTATCAATAGCACCATGTTTTCTTTTTTCCAGTCAGTCTGTTTCCTTCCTCAGCACCTGAAGACGAAAATGCATGTTAATTTCTCTCATAATTGTTTCATTGTCTATTAATAGAAACCACGTATGTCACAAATAGACGCATTCTTTCTGTGAAAAATCCCATGTTTCGCACATTGTGCTTCTCCATTTACTGTTATTTGGACATTCACTTGGAAGTTAAAACTTAGCTTTGTGTGTTTGTTTTCACCTGCATGTGTGTGAGAAGATTGGTGTGAACGTGTGTTCGATGTTTTTCTGGGCATTATTTTCGTTCCAAGCATTAATATAATTTTAAAATATGGAATTTACTGTAATGCAAGGAGTGAAAATATAAACCCAGTCCGTCAGGTTCGTTCCCAAACAACATAAATAATGGAACGTAACGTGGACCGAGTATTATTGCATGTCGAGAACAAGAGACATTACGATCGACAATCTTCATCTCGTATTTCTCTTTGGCATCACTACTCAATTTACAAGAATGTATACCCGTGACTGGTATACAAGCCGCAGAATTGCAATGCTGATTGGGTTGTCTAGTCACAAGGCGCTTGGTGGTCAGACATGGATGTTTGCTTCAGTGCTTCTTCAATAGGGTCGTTACAAGCCAGAAGTGTCCGTGACTGTACATAGTGGTCTTGTGCTGGTGTTGTGACCCGTGGACGAACTGTCTGTTGACGATCTGCTACTGTTCCTGTGTCTGTATACCGCCTCCAGGTCCTACACACATCGATTTGCGCCACTCCAACAGCCCTAGCTACAGGTCGTTCTGAAATGCCAGTCTGCAGTAGCGTGATGATCCTGGCCCGATCAAACTACACTATAGTACGGATAGGCATGCCTTGCACACAGTTGCACTCGCTCGCCTTCGCTAACTGGACACAAGGAACACCTAACTAACCTTCGCCAACTACCGTGGTGCTATGCTCGAATACACGCATGCACTTGCCAACTCCGATAGTCGTCTGTGGTGATCGGTATTGCACGTCGACCGCATTACTTCGCACAATGAGCTGTGCTTCATCGTTTCTTGTCCGCTTCGGCATATTGCAGATGCTATTTTCATCACTGCTCGGGTGATGCAAAACTTTTTTGACTGTGTTTATAATTTTCGTCAGCAATTTATTATTATTATTTAAATATGATGAATTGCTGACGTATCCAAGTAGTAGGAGAGCGGGCACGAGCGGCCACCCCCCAAAATCTAACAATTTCATAGTGAGCTCTCTAAGTGTAATTTAACAAAAAATTAAGGTCTCTTAAAAACTCAAAATTAATTTTTACGAAAAATCTTAATCCATTTTTATTGTATAAAATTCTAAATTTCAAATAATTTCCCCCTATGATACTCCTACTTTTTTTTTAAAAAAATCACTTTTTTCAAATAACTAAAGCGAAATCCATTACTTTTTTAACTGTAAAAAGTAATTGAACGCAAAGTTCAATATTAAATTTTTTTGCAAAATACCCCAGTATACATTCGGTCCATTTATATCTGAACCATATTCTCATATCCTCCAGTGTTATGACATTGTTTTTCACACTGTGCTTATAACTAATCAGCAACATCATGGCGGTACAAGAAATATACAAGTTTAAGATATTTTAGTAACATTGGGGGCCCCAGAAACTTAGCTACGTCAACTTAAGAGCGCTTTATTATGGTTTTCAGCTAAATCTAGTCACTGCTTGAACATCTTATAAAGCATTATTCAATGAAACTTGTGTCTGACAAGTACTTTTTTTGCAACTAGATTGCGAGCACTTACACACACATACTTCTATTTGTTAGTAACCCCCCCTTCCCCTTCTGGAAAATTGTAATATGCAAGTGTATGTACAAACATTGAGGCATTGCTAAATGTTACTAGCTCGGAGAAAGTTACGCATTCTCAGTTATGAAAGCTATATTAGTATTCTCCATTGCAACTAGATGGCGAGCACTTACATACACACACACACACACACATACGCGCATATGCTACCTTGTGGGGACTCTGTTAGTGCACATACACTGTGGGGACCGGGGGAAATCACAGTCGTAGTCTGATGTGTTTGTTGAAATTATGTGACAAATAACACAGTAAAACTATAAACTCCCGAAAATTAAAAGTAACCTACATTGTGAGCAAATTATACAAGAAAAACGTTTCCTATCCTTGTGGGGACACCAGTACCCACAAGGCCTGTGAAATCAGGTGGCCTCGGCTCCCCACAAGGTCCATTAGATTCATGAAAATTTGCACATACACTCCATACACACGATTGATTCTGTACAGACGCTGTGGGGACCGATGTGTAAATAAGTTTGAAAATGCTACCCTGTTGGTACTTGACAATAAAAGAGAGGAAATACTTTTAGTCTCTGTCGATTTTTGCAGTTTTTGTCGTTTATGATATTTTTCATAAAAAAAATCGTAAATACTTGTCCTGGAGAGAATAAATCACTGGAAAAGAGAAACAGATGTTACATGAAATAGGAGAGATCTGACGGTGGATGTAATTAAATGACTGACAAATAAAGTTAGCAAAATAAGTATACCAACGAGTGTTGTGCTATTTTGGGAAGAAATGCAAACTTCTGTGTTTTAACATCAAGACAAAAAGTAAAAAGCTACATAGCACGCGTATTACAAATACTAATGATGATAATAATAATAATAAAAATAATAATAATAATAATACCACCACCATGTGATATGATGTCGAAATCTTTCAGAGGGATATAGGACTTGAAATTGATTCAATAAAGTTCCGAGTTCGATTATTTTCTTCCAGTGTCCCTTCATCAATTTTATCTAATCGTCACGATTAACCCAAAAAGTCAGAAAGATACGATGCAAAATGTGATATATGCAAAGTATCTTTCATTGTTCTCACAAACTGTTTGTGTTTAATTTATATACATTTCGAATCATGCTTTGCTTTACGTTAAATGTTAATTTTTATCTAAATTCAATTAAACATTACAATGCTGACCAAGGCATGAAACAAGACTCGACAGTGTTACTAAATTAAATTAGTTAATAATTTAAAAAGTGCTTTTACAAGGGATATAACTTCTGATGGAAAATCGAGTAGTGTCCCTACAACGTTGTTATCTTTCATTGAAGAAATATATAGTGCGCTCAAGGGTAGAAATGTTCCAAGCGGAAGCGGGAGGGGTGTATCATGGACAAAGTCAATATATTTTTCAAGGAAGCCAAAATGTATCTTTACACGCCATGAAAATACTAACAGTAACTGTTATTATTATTATTGATTTATGTACATGTCTAATTTATGATAATATATTATTCTTTTATGCATTATTTACATCTCACAAATTCAATCAATTTACTTTATGTGCTCGGATGCTTTGAAATAAGGAAGTCATGGCTTCAATTCGCGATAGAAATTCGATATACGTTTAAGAAACTTTTCGCTCCACAAGCTTACCTTTTTGTTGTTGAAGTGTATTGTGTGCTCACAAGGTATATTACTGCCGATACAAATTGAGTAGTGTCCCCACAAGGATGATATCTTCTGTTGAAGAAGTGTATGATGTCCCCACAAGGTTTATTACTTCTGATGTAATGTGAGTAGTGTCCCTACAAGGTTGTTATCCTCTGTTGAAGAAGTGTATGATGTCCTCACAAGGCTTATTACTTCCGATACAAAGCGAGTAGCGTCCCCACAAGGTTACTATCTTTTGTTGAAGATGTATGATGTCCTCACAAGGTTTATTACTTCTGATGCAAAGTGAGTAGTGTCCCCACAAGGTTACTATCTTCTGTTGAAGAAGTGTATGATGTCCCCACAAGGTTTATTACTTCTGATACAAAGTGAGTAGTGTCCCCACAAGATTACCATATTCTGTTGAAGAAGTGTATGATGTCCTCACAAGCCTTATTACTTCTGATGCAAAGTGAGTAGTGTCCCCACAAGGTTACTATATTCTGTTGAAGAAGTGTATGATGTCCTCACAAGGCTTATTACTTCTGATGCAAAGTGAGTAGTGTCCCCACAAGGTTACTATATTCTGTTGAAGAAGTGTATGATGTCCTCACAAGGCTTATTACTTCTGATGCAAAATGAGTAGTGTCCCCACAAGGTTACTATCTTGTGAGGAAGAAGTGTATGATGTCCCCACAAGGTTTATTACTTCTGATGCAAAGTAAGTAGTTTCCCCACAATGTTACCATATTCTGTTGAAGAAGTGTATGATGTCCCCACAAGGTTTATTACTTCTGATGCAAAGTGAGTAGTGTCCCCACAAGGCTACTATATTCTGTTGATGAAGTGTATGATGTCCTCACAAAGCTTATTACTTCTGGTGCACAAGTGAGTAGTGTACCCACAAGGTTACTATATTCTGTTGAATAAGTGTATGATGTCCTCACAAGGCTTATTACTTCTGGTGCACAAGTGATTAGCGCCCTCACAATGTTGTTATCTTATGTTGAGGAAGTGTATGATGTCCTCAAAAAGTACAGGGGGGCTTAAAAATTTTCGAAGGAAGGAGGGGCGACATAACACATGGGTAAAATCAATATTTCAGTCAAGGAAGCTACAAGTTAGATAAAACTAAATTAATGCTTACTGGAAGAAAGCAATGTTTCGTTTCTTTTCCTTATGACTCAGGCCTCCCCGATGGCGCAGTGGTAGCGTCGTCGCCTTGTATTCATGGGGTGCTGGGTTCGATACCCGGTGGAGGCACATAGTGGTTCGGATCCTACTTTAAACTGTAGGTCCAGTCCAAATTTGCTTTACTTTGCATAAAGTGGACTTAAAACACCAACTCAATCAACACTATGTCAGTGTTATATCTAAGGAGAAGGCAACTGTGAAGTCATTATGGCGGGGAAACAAATATGTTTTGTTTTTTATCGCTTTGGAAGATTCCTTCCACTGCAACTGCTTACTCATGATATCCGATGAACTGTGAACATGTTGAAGGGAAAGAACGGCGCCACATATCATGGAAGAAGAAGAAGGAAGTGCAGGCACAGTGAATGATCCAGTGGGTAAAGCAGGCAGGTCATAATGATTTTTTTATTTTAATGCAAGTGTCATTTTTCTCTTCGGTGGGTCCTTTCGGCGGTACGAACGTTCAAAAGAGTCAGTTTTTATTACATTGCTCTCTGTGGTAAAACCACGCGTGCTAGGGGTGCAAGGAACACATATTGAGACCAAAGCAACGTCATCAAAACACGAAGCCTTCGGTTGGCAGAACCGACATTTCAACTGATTCAAGTACTGATCGACGATATATCGCGATATTGAGGAACTATCGTCCAGGCGATATTAACTAGACGATATATCGTCACGATATTTTTGCGATATATATTGTAGAGAGCGAGACGATATATCACCCATATCACAATACGGAAATAATATCGTATCGTCTGCGACGATATTTTCTTGACGATATATCTCGATATCAAAATTCCGATATTGTACATCCCTAGATTCAAGTCCAATTTATGCACAGATGTTAATCAGCCCGCCTCTGCATCGGATACGATATTTGTTTATTAAAGTTTACGTATTCTGGTTATTTCACGTCAGGAACATGGTGATTGAACAAACACAATGACTAGGATTCGAACCTGGGACCTCTGACATACTACCAGTCGCAACGGAAAGCAGACTTCAGTTTGCGGGATCCAGAAGTCCTGTCCCGGGAAACTTCGGGAAATGATTTCCTTACTTTCTGGATTTCCGATAGGTCAGGAATTTAAAATGATCGCGAAATAAGAATTCTGGATATACTTAATTATGGGAAGGGAAATCTTCTAGAAATGGCATCAAAATACCGAAAATAATTTCTTTGGGGACAAAATGTGCATGGAACTCAATAATTTCAGGAGTATTAGGAAATTCTGAACATTACCCATCCATAAAAGTTTCTGAACTAGTCGAGAAATACGTGAAATTTTCTGTCCTGAAGATCGGGATAGTTTTATAAACCGTATCGATCCCGTCCCGGACCCATAAACTCCGATCACTCACACCCATAAAATAAAGAAAAACAGTTTTTGAAGTCCACTTTATGCACAGTAAGGCCAATCGGGACTGGACCTACAGTTAAAAGTAGGATCCGAACTACTATGTGCCTCCACCGGGTATCGAACCCAGCACCCCTTGAATACAAGGCGACGACGCTACCACTGCGCCATCGGGGAGGTCTGAGGCATTAGGAAAAGAACCGAAACATTGCTTTCTTCCAGTAAGCATTAATTTTGTTTTATCTAACTTGTAGACCTATTTCATCTGATGATTTTTGGTCTTTCCTTTAATTTATAGTGAACGAAAATATTCTCTAAATAATTTGAAAAATGTAAATAGTTAGGTCGTCTTCTGTGGCAGAGAAGTAAGTGTAGCGCCAGAATTCCTGGATTCGAATCTTTGTCAAGGCATAATGTGTTTTTGTCTTTCTATCTATTTCACAATTTTATCCTTGTCGTCGCGATTAGCTAAATTAGCAGAAAAGCGACGTAAAAATACAGACGGAATTAGTTTGATATTTTCTCAAACAGCACATTTGCAAGAGTCATTCAGGGTTGACCGACCAAAACTACAACTCCTACAAGGACAAAACTACGTGAGTTTTTAAAGGAATTTCCCTGAGCATACAGGCATAACTGCTATCAATGTGTCAGTTCCGTGAGTTATTTGGCGTTGAAGAAAAAAGACTGCTGTCATAGCCACCGCAAGATATCTATCCGAATGAAGATATTGTCTTTTTGTATCTTTCCTGCAGTAGTGAGATTCTACTCTTGGGGCCGGACCCTGTGGTCGAGTGGTCGGCCCCCGTGGCGGAGTGGTTAGCACATCGCGCTACGACGCCGGGGGTCCCTGGTTCGAATCCTGGCTCGGACATGAATGTTTGTGATTGTCTGTCCTGAAAAGTCCTGAAATTGAAATATGAATGAAATAATATGAGTGAATGAAGTGTGATGGGGTAAGCTTCCGCATAGGGGCTTTCCTTTAAAAAACAATAATAAAAAAAGTGGTTAGCACATCGCGCTGCGACGCCAAGGGTACCGGGTTCGAATTCCGCTCGGGCTTGGTTGTTTGTGAATGTCCATTCATCAATTTCATCACTCATCCCCATCTTCGCAAATTAGCCAAGAGGCACAAAACGCGAAGTAAAATAAACTAAATCAATCAATCAATCAATCAATCGACTCTTGGGAATCTCTTTATGAGTTTTACATCATATTCTCTATTATTTTGTCTCTTTCCAGTAGGCTCTGAAGTTTTCCTCCTCTTCTCTCTTTCTCAATGACATCTTCTTTTGGCTAGAGCAGTTTGCATTGTTTTCTCTGATATTAAAAATGTGTTTAGAAACATGGTTTTACACACTGATATTACTTCTCTTTCCTTCTATGGTAAAAAGTAATGATTTGTTTTTAATCTTCGAGATTCTTCATTTTGCGTAGTTTTGTGTTTACCGTCTGAAACCTTTGCATATGTGTTGACGAATTCTCGTTGAAGCTGAAGGTCGTCACTTGCATAAAAGTCCTTAAAAAATTCATGTCTTTCCGCATCTGTGATTTTAAAGCATTCTTTACCAAACTTTTCACATTTTCCATCAATTTTTCTTTCAGATTTCTCCCTGGAACTAACTTTTTTGTGCATGGACTAACGTATGATTCACCTTTGTTTCATAAATCTTATATAAATTTATATAATATTTCGTAAATCGTATATCTTGTTTCCCGATATAAGCTTACGCCAGTACGCGCCTTCATTTCTTAGCAGCCACTGAAGAAACTTCGCAGATATCTTTATGCAGAAAATTGCAAGGTACACCAATTGCAGGGTGCTTAAATCTCCGAAACCAGTGGGAATTCAACCACGAAATTTTGACAGGTAACAGAGGAGGTATTCATAAATCAAAAACGCAATTTTTCGAGTTAAGCCACTTCGCCCCTTCACCGACGATATATGCAACATGGAGCGATGTGGACACTAAATTGTGTGCATATTCAAAGTTTATTTAACACATATTATATACAACTTATATTATTTAAATCCATTAGGCAACCAATTCATCCATCTCACAATAAACCAACAGCAAAAATTACATAAATTGTCTGCACGCTCCCTTTTCTCGAAACAATTGTTCATGCATTTAAAACAAAATCAATTAAGACAAGTCTTATATCTCTGTCTGGTAATTTACAATGCATTACAGAGAACAATAATATATTGCGAGCAAAGCAAACAAGAAAATTATTGAATTCAATTTTTTTGCAGGCTGAAATCAATATTGGTTTAATAGGGCTCAAACAATTTCACGAGACGCCAATGCATTCTCTCTCTCTTACAACTATTGTGCCTCCCCGACAGGGGTGGGCACGGATGGACAATTGCCTACACAAAAATTGCTGTGCCAACCCAATCAAATTCAATAAATATATACTCTTGGGAGAATGCGAAAGGTCTAATAAATAAGTTTATTATGGTGTTCACTTCATGTATATTTTACTTGTGAATATTATCTATATTACAGACAAGTTCACATATTATCATTCAATAAAAAGCATTGCCGAAACACTGATTTCGTGAATAGGTTTACAAAAGTCAGAGTAAATAATAAGTTGAATGGGATTAATTTAAGCTTTTCTTTCAACTTCCTTAATTTTATCATTGGAAAGCGAAAGGAATTTCCAAATCTTTTGAAACAAAAAATGTGATCTAATGCCCACTTGTATGCTTAAGCAGCCAGTAGGCTTAGGAGGCTTTATGAGAGGAGCAAAATTGTGCAGAATATGATCAAGATTAGAACAAGATTATGGGCCTGAGGGCTGCAGCTTCTGACCTTCACAGGGATGATGCATCAAATTGCTTTGAAAATGTGCCACATAATGAAAAGAAATAGATTCTTGAAATGTGGCAAAAATATAGAAATATAATTAACTGTCTGCCATAACTTGGCCAAAAAGTTAAAACTGAAACTGAGTGTAGAAGGGGTGGAGTGGAGTGACCTGATATTCTCAACTCCGGGCTTCCGGCCTGGGTATGATTAAGGTGATCAGTTAAACAAATAAAAACCTCTTCTTCGCATTGCTTCCTCCTGCAACACACAAAGTTGTTTAGTTAGGTCTATATTGAAATACTAAGACAGAGGTAATTTGATACGTCCCTTTCATCATCACGATTTTATATACCTGTAATTTTTAATTTCGATATCGTATCCAAAATAGATATAATAATTTTATATTCATTCTACTAATAAGAAGCAATCAGAAAAATAGATTTTGATAAAACAGCTCTGTAGGTTTGAAAAATAGCTGCAGAATTAGTAATGACTTGATGAGTTAGCTATTGTATTAGGAATCTTCTTAAATGAGTTGTTGTTGTAAGTCCACTTTATGCACAGATAGGCTAATCGGGACTGGACCTACAGTTTAAAGTGGGGTCCGAATCACTATCTGCCTCCACCGGTTATTGAACCCGAGACCGCTTGATCACAAGGCGACGACTTTACCACTATGCCATCAGGAAGGCAAAAAATCTTCTTACAGATACATTTTCCCTATCAGTTACGTAATCATGTGATTTTTCTTGTGGTTAACTAACATAGAATAGGGACACAATTTTAGAACTTTGTGCTTCATAACGTAATACATACAATTTTATTTATTTATTTATTTATTTATTTATTTATTACATTTCGGTGATATTTTGGCAAAATGTCCTTCTTTAGCTTAGGTAAATATTATGCAGAATGAACAAATAATTTATTTATACCCGGGTTCTTGCTTTTTTTAAATTTTGCTAATAAGACATTATTCATACTTATGTCAAACGCTGAGCTGTATTGGGCGCTCGGAAAGCACACTTCAAGTAGTGACACCCTTATACAGATCGGATTGATTTCAGTTATTATGTATTAGTTTTAATCTGCGATTTAAACGATATTTTTCATTTCATTGCAAGAGATTTTACCATTCATTATTTTAGTAAGGGGTTTGGAGTCTGCGTGTGAAATAAAACAAGGTGGCGAACACACTATGTTTGCATTTCTCAGTTCGTCGATTTCATCAACATGTCGTAAGTGTATCTCGCGATTCACGATTATTGGTACTGCACGACACTCGAAACACGATGGGGACATTTTAGAATGAAGCGTCTTGAATTTCAGTCCATATCTGTTGGTAATTCTATGTCTTGGCCAGTTTGTAAATGCTATAGATACTTCTTACAGGCAGGTGTGCACACGGAGGTGCCAAAGGTAGCTGGCTACCCCAAACGTCTTCTAAAAAATAAAGAAAATATGTTGAACTACCATTAAAATAATGAAAATAATATCAGTGGTAAAAAATAAGGAATTTCGTTTCATTTGAGATGACCAGCTCTCTCTCTCTCTCTCTCTCTCTCTCTCTCTCTCTCTCTCTCTCTCTCTCTCTCTCTCTCTCTCTTTCTCCGAGTCTCTCCCTCTCCACAAAACAATGTGATATTCCTTTACTATAGTAGACAGTAATCACGTAGTAAATAAATTATTTTTTTCTTGATAAATCGCAGAGCCCCTTCACATATCGGACCGTAAATATTCTTTTCCCGAGGACCGACTTGTCTGTTAATGCAACCTTATAATATTTCCAATAAAACTTTCATGTTCAAGTACTTTCATGAATGCTCTCTCACTTCTCATTCAATGACAAGTGTATCAATTTTCAGATTTTTGCTTACATCTGAATTCTACGGTTTAAAATGATGTGTAACACATGACATTAACTATCGAGTGACCAGGTACAGCAATATATTTTATGAAGTAGGCTAATGTGCATTAGAAAACATGGTAAAACTGAACCTACAGATGTACTTCGTGAGAGTGATTCAGCTGATAGTACCCGTAGAGATATAGCCTTGTATTTATCATTTTCAATTGTTTACTTTCATTACTTAAAATATCGACACGGTGATAGTAAAACCTGTGCTAAAGTGATAACAAATGCTCATTCTATATTGTTAAAATGTCATGTATACTTAATAGTTTCTGTGAAAATAACATGAAGTTACGACTATAGGCTAGCCATGTCCAGGTAGGTAACTGAAACTTCTCTTAAGGGACCCCAAAATAAATTATTCTGCGCGCACCTATGCTTACAACATCGCAAGTATAATTATTATTTTGTATTTTGCAAGATAAGGCTACCAAGTTTGTTGTTTTCAATTCAAGTGGCAATCTTAGGGTGACCAGACATACTCTTTTTAAGAGTATTATATTCTTTTAGAGGTTCATATACTCTATACTCTTTTCAATTTGCAAAAATCCCCAAATATACTCTTTTCCTTGCTATTTAATTTAATTCCTTATTTTACGCGTAAAAATGCGTTAAAATCCACAGAAAGAAAAGAAACAATGATATGTAAGTGGAGGTCAGTACAGGCTGAGTCAAATTTAAAAGTGATTGTGCCTCTTATAAAAAATTCTTGTTTACTCTGCAAGCGTTGATTGTGAAAGACTCTTCAGTGTTATGAAAACCTATTGGCGAGAGGTATCAACACTCGAACAAGTAATGAAAGTGAAATTCAATGTGGACATGACCTGTAAAGAGTTTGGACTGGCAATAAAGGACAACTTGAACATACTCAAGAAAGCAAAATCATCCCAGAAGTATGAATGATGGTGCCCATTGGTGAGGAAGTATTTGTAATTAGCTAATTACATTAGACCCATAAGTAATTTGAATTTGTAGAGTGTAGGTCTATTTTATATGGGCTATAATAGAAGCAATAACAAATAGCCACCCTTATTTTCCTTTTCTTTTTATGTTTTTCAACCTACAGACTATACTCTTTTTGGTCAACAAATATCTGGTCACCCTAGGCAATCTTGTTACGCGTCCCTGGAAGTTACGTCAGAGCGATCGTTTGGTAAGTTGGGTTGTATACGTACAGTCATGGACACTTCTGGGTTGTAATGATTGCATTGAAAGTTAATGGGATTGTTATAACCCAGACGTGTCCGTGACTGTACATACAGGTTAGATTTTCAGCGCTCATAGATCAAAAACTAAGCACTTTCGAGGTTATGAGTATGAGGAAAAGTTTCTTGTTTTTTTATATATATATATATATCAGCATCCAACCGTTGTTGAAGTTGTTTTAGGACACCCTGTATATGTTGGAGGTGGGGGGGGGGGGCGAGCATGAGTGCATGTAAAACTCATATAAGGTCTTAGATTTATACTGCCCACCCTAATTTATGAATATACAGCTTCTGCCCACCCGGTCGAAAATTTTTGGCGCCGCCCCTGCACATCGATGGTATAATGATAACATCGTTGCCATGTGATCACGGGGTCCCGGGTTCGATATCCGCTGGAGGCACATGGCACAGTGGTTCGGATCCAACTTTAAACTGCAGGTTCAGTCCCGATTAGCATTTCTGTTCGTAAAATGGACGTAAAACCACAACCCAATCAATCAATTTTACAACTTATTTTCCTTCAAGTCGTTCGGCGTCCAGGGCAGACTCCCTCCGCCCCCTAGCTACGGTACTGAAGACTAAGAAAAGCAGGTAATGCGAGCGAGCGATCAAGAACATTTTGCGAAAAGTATTTTTATTTGCATAAAATTTCAAGTTGTGGGCGGTAATTGCAGGTACACTTAGCCGTCAATGTTTTTCCCCCCTGTCCCCCCAAGAACTCATTTCCGTCCAAGGTTAGAGGGCAATGCCTCCCCTGCCCCTCCCCCCACCCCCTGTGGTCGCGCCACTGCATCGGAATGAAAGTGGCGACCCGTGAGCTGCGTTCGCGCTAAATCTTTCGTTGCTGGGTCGCCTGATGTCGACAAATAAACTCAAGGTCAACAGATTTAGGGTCGCGTAGGTCGTGCAGGGAAACGTGTAAACTGCTTACGTGCCAGCTATGATGTACAGCAGCGACGTTCGATTTCTGCCGGTGACCTTGACTGTGCACGCTGCGAGGGGAGTTTCTAACAAGCACGTGACTGGCCGATGGGGATGACGATGGCTAATGTTGTGCGGAACGTAAACACTGCGCCCACATACGAACAGACGTAGAAGCTGGAGTTTCGAAGTTTTAATCACACCACACACCAGATAAAAAAAATGTGAAAATATTTTTTTACACGAACGAACATAACGGAACAAAACAACTTTTCTTCAAAATGTATATAATATAAATATTAAAATTTATACATATTCACACACAAACACGTTCATTGTTAACATATTACAAACAAGTGTTTTATACATCTGAAAGGTATTCCACACCTGACATTTCGTTATCAGTTCCACTGCTATTTATATCACTGTCACTACTGTTACCGGTGTCACTATCTCCGACGTTAATAACAAAGTTCTCAATAACATCCTCTATAATTCCCTCCTGTTCAATGTATTGCTTTTCTATTGTCTCCACGTGTTGACAAACGTTTTCCCACTTTTCTATCCCAATCTCATTAACCCTCTGTTCGCACAAATTCATTACAGCATCCAGTTTAAAGGTTGTATTGTTACCGGCTACCCATTGTTTAATATCGGCCCAAATGAGTTCTATTGGATTTATTTCTGGTGAATAAGGCGGTAATCTGAGAACAGTATGTCCATGTATGGCGAGGAGATTATCTATTACATATTCTTTACGCAGTGGCTTATGAGATTTAATAAGACTGTAAAGTTCGACCTTCAGCATTTTGTCATGAAATGGCACATTATTAGCTGTTAGCCAGGTTTGCATAACACTTTTATTGCTAGCACTCGTAGGAGCTTTGTTTAACTGCACGTTGTGGTATGGGGCGTTATCAATAACTAAAACTGATTTGGGGGGCAAATTTGGAATTAACTTTTAGTTAACCACTTTTTGTAATTTGCAGCATTCATCTCATGGTGGTAATCGCCAGTCGTTCTGTTGGATTTAAACATCAGAAATGCGCCAGGCACAAACCCAGCACGACCGCCAGCATGAATAATAATTAGTCTTTGTCCTTTCGAAATGGGAGCCAACAATCCTGAAGTGTTGTCATCACTCCAGTTTTTAGGTCTTGTGTGTGTGCTGTGGATATAGGTTTCGTCCTCGTATATGATTGGTCTGCCTTCCCCCCTATATTTCTGTATTGCACGTAAATATGACACACGCATTGATCTAATATCATGCTTTTCCACTAATATCGCTCTGTTATTTCTGGTTTTCCTCCACTTATATCCCATATCCCGTAATATAACTTTTAAACTTGTACTACCTCCTCTAAACTGTATGTTGTGTTGCAGTTTTGAGAGCAGTTTCTTCACAGTTGGCACCGTTTTGTCCTCAATGTAGAAATTGTTAATTGTCCGTCTTATTACACATTTATCGAAGTCATCAATATCGGTGATTCGTTTCGGTACACGATGCACTTTCCCAGGCGTTTGAAAAGAGGTGCCTTGTTCCTCACACTGTTTCCCTTCTTTAATTATGTTTCTTAATGTTCTCACAGGCACCCCAGTTGCTGCTGCCACTCTCTCTTGTACCTTTTTCAATGGTATTAACAAACCACCAGAAGCTGCTTCACGTTTTGCAAAGGAATGTACATTATTTACAACTTCGCGAGATTGACTGTGAAGCGTTTTTCACCCAAGTTTGGAGTTAATGGGTGGCATTTTGTTTGCCCAGAAACTTACAGATACTCAGACACACACTTTCTGTACGATAAATAAACAGTATTATTTGCAATGTTACACACACGCCTAACACCTCGTTGCTAAAAGGCAGATACGACACAATGCAATTTTTCCGAGCGACTACGTGTTTACGTGTTACTGCGCATGCCTGTTCAGTCTAGGCCCGCCGACTGTCTCGCACGCGATATAGCAGCCAAGGCCACCGGCAGAAATCGAACGTCGCTGCTGTAAGCGCTCTCATTTTGATAGGAGTGTTTGGGCTTGATTACGTCAGGGGGAATGATTTCCTTACGCTAACCTGATGTGAGGGTAGGAAGTATCAAGTAGGAATGAAGTTAATGGCAAGCACAAACACACCTGTTGTATGCACAGTAAGGCTAATCGGGATTAAACCTACAGTTTATAACTATGATCTGTATGCCTCCACCGGGTATCGAACCAGGGACTTCTTGATTAGAAGGGAACAACCCTACCACTGAGCCATCGGGGAAGCCGAATTAAATATTATCATGAGGATTCATAACATACCCAACTTACAGACCCTATTTCCAAGATGTCTCAACTACAATTTTACATTAAACAACTCTGGGAATAATTGAATGTCGATGCTAAATTAAGATGTAACACAATTCAAACAAGTTTCGCATGTAGCAGTTTGCTAGCTTCTTCCTTGCTCAATTCATTCAACTTAAATTGACAATTTGTACTAGGTGGTTAACCGTGGCGACAAAGTACGAGAGTGGTGGAAAATGTGCTAATCTAATAAGAGGAAATGAAATATTTCCGCAGCATTTGTCTCAAGTGACGGTGGAAATTTCAAGTCAACACAGAAAGCAAAAGAACTTCTGTTGTCTGCTACTATTGAAATCAATTGGTGGAACGCCCACTACAGGGAAACACACGAAATGTCAATCAAGACGTCTGCATGTTATCTTAAAGGTTATCGCCCGTTGAGAAGCCGGAATCGCGTCTGTTGAGTTCTGTTGCCGCGTTTAACAACGTCTCAGTGGGCGTTAAGCTTAACCCGTGAATTACAACCGGCTACTTCCAAAAACGAATCCGTTATCTTAGACGTTGAAAAGTAACGAGGGGTCCGACAGCCCCGAGTGAAACTTAATTTGTCTACCATTTTGTGATACAAACTGACATGGCAATCCTCTTGAATGTACCCTATGCTAGGTGCTTGCACTTTAGACGTATTTCTACGCTCTCTCGTGTGCGTCTAAATGAGTTACACTTCTTGACACAAATATCACTGACTTTTATTCCACAGAAGTCGAGATTTGTTGAACTTTTAAGTTTTGAAAGTGAAAGTAATTAGAAAATATTAATTAACTCTCTACATTCCTAAAGCGGAAAGTGCGAGCGTCCCCTTGTAATCGAGGGATCCCGGGTTCGATACCGGTTTGAGGCACATGATGGTTCGGATCACACTTTAAAGAGTAGGCCCAGTCCCGACTAGCCATACTGTGCATGGAGTAGACTTAAAACACAAACTCGAACTTAAACTCTAAAGTAGAAAGTTTATTGTCACAGCAACCTAAACTTTTTATCCGTTCCTACAATGGGTAAGTTTAATTCAGGTTTCCCCATTGTTACCAGTTTCCTTATAAGCATCTTATTTATTGCCATTCCATCTTCGTCTTGACCTCTCTATAAATTTCCTACAATTAGGTTTCCCAACCAGGATTCTGTAAGTTTTCTTTCTTCTCCCATTCGTGCTTCTTGACCTGCCCAAAGCTATCGTCTTTATTTAATAATTCTAATAACATCTGGTGATGAATATAGATTATCAAATTCATTATTTTTTACCCATCATAATTTTTCCTATTTCCGACATACGACTCGCACAAGACCCTGAATGAAAAAGAGGTGGTCAACTGAGCAACACATGAACATTTGAAAATCCTTGGAGAGAACAGTTGTTTGGCAAAATGAACGACAAATAACGTTTTCATTTGTTTCAACCGGAGACACTGGCACAGTTCCTCTGTAAGACTTAATCCAACTCATTAATAATGGATCGGGACACTGAGGGACGTGGTCCTCCAGCCTCCTCTCGCCACTCACACTACGCATCCCTCTCTCTTGGTATACTTTTGCGTAGATTGTGTATCATAGCTGTTACAATAGCGGAAGTGTCCCCTTTAGGATTGGAATATGGAAGAGGATTCTAGTATTTGTAGGGAGAAGTTTCTGACCTTGGTGCCTATTAATAAAACCAAGGTGTGTGTATATATGTTTGGGTTTTCTAAGATTATTGTACTTGAGGAATAAATATAATAAAAGAAAAGTATATACAGAATATGAATATAAAATATAAAAAACAAAATCATATATATGTTTGACCAGTGTTTCCAAAATTTCTAAATAGACTTGTATATGTTAAGGATTTGGTTGGTGCTGATTTTCAGCTTGAAAATCTTACGGAAATTTATAATGAAAAATATAATAAAATACTAACTTGGAATATATGATAGTATCTAGTAAATTTATTGAGTAATATAAGTCCTTAGACCTTAAGCCTCCCAAAGGAACAGGAGTTGCAAGTATCTGGTCTTCCTTCTTTTAGTCCCTTTTTCCACCAGTAACAAGCGGCACTTTGTCGAACTTCAACAACAGCTATTATCAAAGTCTTGGATGTTGTACTAAACGCTGCTAGGATCCTTAACAGGACATTCCGTTGTACAGATCTGAGACTATCTCTGATTTGTTTTTGCGCTGTGAGATGCGCCCAGACTGACGCAGCATAGCATATCACTGGCATATCATTACTACAGTATGAGCAAATAATTTCAATGGTGCACAATAACGTTTTGTGTGAACAACAAATCACACAGCATTTCACAGTGATAGTCGCTCCTGCGGCATCCAAACATATTTTTTAGAAAATAATTTTAGGCATTATATGTTTCAGAATAGTGTTTCATATATTTACATTACCAAGGGTCCCGGGTTCGAATCCCGGTCGGGCTTGGTTGTTTGTGAATGTCCATTCATCAATTTCATCATTTCATCACTCACCCCCATCTTCGCAAATTAGCCAAGAGGCACAAAACGCGAAGTAAAATAAACTAAATCAAATCAAAAATAAAAAATATATTTACATTACATATATAGTATTTTATAGACTGAGCCTTACACTTAACTTTTGTAGTCAACAATCATAACTAATTGATATATTACCTACGTGTAAAACGCAGATTTTCAGTTCTGAGATGGATGTTCATTGTATGTTTAAGTCCACTTTATCCTCATATTCGGCGATTGTTGAAAGCTCTTTCTGTTTCAGTGTACATACTCTACGTTTAAAATAGACTTTCCCAGCTATATTTTCTGTTTCCTATTCTTTTGTTATTCTAAGAGGCTTCTGTTTATGTTTTCTGATTCGTGTGTTTCGCTCTTGCTGCTTTCTGGTTTCCCATTAATTCCAGCCCCCTTCCTCCCCCGTTGACAATTTTCTTTAAGACTCCTCGAACAAAATAAGCAAGGAAATCGTTAACTGGAATATCCTAATATAACAAAAGTCTGAATGGAATACATGTACGTACCCTACATATTTTTTTTAAATATTTAAACAAGTACACAATTCGAACAAGTGTTCTCGGGTTACCAGTCAGGTTAAATTGGAGTTGGCTTCCAACGTTTCGAGGGCATACATTGGATAACAATGATAAGTTTTAGATTGGCACAGAATTTCCATAGTAAGGAGGGAACGAACTTTGAAGTTCGGGGAGGGGGGCAACCAATATTTAGCGCTTTGGCATAAAATTCGTATGATGATAATTATTTAGACACCACACCATTTGATGATCGTATGGTATAAAGTGGATTTTACTCTGGATTATTCGCTAAGCGGCATTGCGGTGGGTGTCATAGCCATCCGCCTCTCTTCCTTCTCTCCTAAATAAAACATCTGATGCATGAAAATGCAGTGAAGTAAAATAGAGCACAGACTACTAAATAGGAAATCCACGAGTAACTATTCGTTATTTTGCGTTACTTTTCTGCCACTTTAGGATAATGAAGGTGAGAGAGATGGTTTGACACAGCATCAGGTACGGGGGCGCCACGAGCTCAGAGACAACAAAGTGGGTGCTGAAGAAGCAAGAAGAGAACAATTTGGAAGGAGTAAAGATCGCGGGACTGTGTGAAAATATTTACTCCTTATTAAATTAATATTATTGCCGGTTTCTTAATTAATGCCCTAATTATTTTCTTGCTCGATTCGCTTGCAGTGCATTGCACAGTGTACAACAGCGGATTGAAGAAAAGGGGCATAGAGCGCTGGAAGTCACCACTATAGAAAAAAATAAAAAATAAAAAAGGTACAATTTTTACGGTTCACATTATGTGATATTATATACGAAAAGATTATTGTAGGTCTTGTCTTACCATTTACATGATATTGAACCACTTTTCCACCACATTTATTAGTGATGCACCCTTTTCGTTTTTGGCGCCCATGAGCAAGTGGAGAATAATTTGGGAAAGAGTAAATAGCACGGCATCCTTTGAAAGTATTGACGCAAAATTAAATTAATGTAATATTCTTGTAAGTATGCAAATAAATAGATATAAAAATTTTCCCGCTAGCTTCGCTCGCAATTATCCCTATTTGGGTCTTAATAAGTTGATTGTGAATGATTATACTGTAGCTACATTACGGTTTGATTTCATTTTTGTTATGTAGCGTCGCTTTTCTTTCACTTTGAGCTGGTCGCGACGATGAGAATAAATTATGATATGATAAAATTGATGAAGAAACACTTACAAATAACACTCATGCCCAGCCCGAAATTCAAACCCCTGGTCTTTGGCTGTGGTAATCACACGGCCACGAAGGTCGGCTACTACATTGCCAGACACGACCAATATTCTTGGTGTTGATTGAATATTTTAGTAAATTTAGGAGATGATGCCGCAGTTCATTAGGTGAATCACTTTCCAAAAATCTCAAAAAGTGCTTTTGCAACAGGAAAACGCGCCATCCCACAAATCGAGCGTCTCAAAGGCAACAAATTCTATTTTCACTATCTACGGCTCTGTGTATGAAACGATAATTGAATCAATCATACGAACAAACAAGTTTTGGTTAAGACAACTGCAGGACCAATATTTGGTTTGCCCCACTGGTGTACGCAGGGTAAGGGTTGGGAGAGATGATGGTGCTGTAGCTCCACAATTACCTATGAATTTTTGAGAAAATTTGAAATTCTGAGAAAATTAATTTTTCAAATGAAAGCACTAAAAACTCTGGAAAGGGCAAAATGATAAAAGCAAACTCCCCTTAAAACAACCCCCGACATTTGTCTTTGAACAACTTTAAAAAGGAAGGCAAAAAATAATATTTATGAAATATTTTATATCCCGTCTTCTCCCAGAACTCAGTGAAGCAGCTATGTAATATCCACCTTTACAATTCCGGCCGCCTCCGAAACGAAAAATCATGCGTATGCAAGTGGTGTGCCCAGTTAGATTTTTCTATCTTATCATTCAGTTGTGGGCTTTTTAACATCTATTCCCCGACCAAAAACACTGCATACACATAATTTATTTTCTGACATTTTCTGCGTGTCGAAAATATACATTTTAAGATATAACTATTGACCACTTGACAGGCTATTGCATCCAAATTAAAATCAGTTACTATATTTATCAAAATAATATTGGAGGGTTATGATGATCGAATTTAGTTATGAATTTTGGACTATTATCCTTATGCTTGGTGCCTTGAAATTCTTTATTTGGGAGACTCCGTTCAGGACCTTGAGGGGGATGGACATTCCTGGTGTAGGGAATCATAGTCCCTCTTTGGCCCAGTAAAAAGAATGTCTAAAGCAGGAAATGGTGGCAAAAAGATGGCTAACGAAAGTCCTTGGTATGTCACTGTATGTAGAGTTCGGTAGAGTTTTATTTTTAAACCCACTTTATGCACATAAATGCTTTTCGGGACTGTGGTCTTGTAGTTTAAAGTGGAATCCGAACAACTTGTACCTCCACGTTGCATTAAACCCGGAGCCCTTTGATTACAAACAGGTCGCTTTACCACTACGCTACTCATCAAAGAAAGAAAAACTGAAACTCTTCCACAACTTTTCAAGACAGGAACTGTTCCATTTGGAACATAGAAGGGGAGGAGAAAGGTCTGTTCCTCTTTCTGATAGCGAAGGAAGTGTGATAATTGACATTGACATTTCTTAACATTTTGATGTTTTCCCCTCAAAAATAGGACGAGGCCCCAATGATTTTTTTATTTCCATGTGTTAGTACATACAGCGTAAGTCAAAATGATTTCTTCCGATTTCAGTGTCTATTTATTTCATTGTAATCATACGTAAATGACTGATATTACACACAGATTGAAAAACTCAAAATGTTTTTCCTGGCATATTATAAATATTCTCTGTGCGATCCACGTGTTACACGACACACATCTAGTCTATAATCAAGTTCCTGCCATACTCTTCCTAGCATGTCAGGGTCCACGCCGGCTATGGCTGCAGTGATGCGCTCACGCATTTCCACCAATGTTGTAGCATTTTCTAATTGACTTGCCAAAAGGCGGTTCAACCACAAATCTTGTTCGGAAATGTCGCTGAACGAGAATAAAGAACGCTTTCTGCTGTCCAGCGGTAGCCATTTTTCTCACTGCTACTAAACTGCCTTCTAGTGGCTGACAGCGCAACTACGAGTCTTCAATAGAAAGAGAGAGAAAACTTTTTGAGATTGTATTCCATAAAAAAATTACATATGCAAGAAAAGCTCATTACCTTTCATATAAGAAATGAACGAAATCGGGAACATCATTTTGACTTAGGCTGTATATTCAGCTACCATATGACATACCAAGTTTTACTCTTCCCTTTTGCTGTTTTGAGAAAAGCCTAATTCTAAAGTTGCGGATTTCGCAATAATTTAGTATTTAAAGGGTTATATCTACTAACAGTGTCAATATCCAAGTAATGTGCTATTTCAGTGAGTGCTAATAGTGAGCTTTCATGCCGAGGAAAAAAAAATGGTAGCGTTGTTTAATCAAGATATTACTGGCCGAAATAAGTAAAAAATACAGTGGAAACGTGTATTTTGGGCCCTCTTTATTGCCGCATAACAATGGAAAGCAACATTATCCCATGAAACAATTTAATCTATACAAGCAAGCAGTCTTACACTAACAACATATTTTTAAGAGGTATAGATAGAACCTCAGAATTGCATGTTTAAGGCCAGTGGTGGCGACTGGGTTCCAAAACCTGGAGGTGGGGCGGTGCAATGAAAATTTACTTTCTCTTGGTAGACAAGGCTTACCATTAAGAGGCCATAGCGAGGAGGCAAAAAAATGGGGAGCAACTATCCCTTAAATCGTCGCCACTGTTTCAGGCTGCCATTTTAATTAGAACGTGAAATCAGAACATTTTTTACCACACGACTCCTCTATTTCCAAGCATTAATATCGTGTGCCGGAACCATCTGAGTATGCGTGTTTGCCCATTTCTTCTCATCAGGCATCAAAACATCTGTGGTATCTGTGAGTGTCTTTACGAAGCTGTTACAAATGCACGGAATGGTCAATCCACTCGACAACGCGAGATTCTAACTGTGGGCTGCGAACTGAACGCAGGCAGTTCTCGAACATTTCTATCTGATTCGAACCAGAACACCACTAATGTGTCTTGTCCTCCCATGTTTGCAGCTCTTATGAAAGCCGAAACCCACCAAATTGTCCATATTCAGGCACTCGCAAGTGTTCAAAATTGTGATTGATTCATTGATCTGCTTTATTTTACTTCGCCTTTTGTGCCACTTTTGGCTAATTTGCGGAGATTGGGATGAGTGATGATATTATGAAATTGATGAATGGACACTCAAAAAACATCCATGTCCAGGCCGGGATTTGAACCCGGTACCCCTGGCCTCGTAGCGCTATGTGATAAGCACTCCTCCACGAGGGGCGGCTGTTTAAAGATGCCTATCACAGCTTCCTCAGTCTTGTCATATATCGGTACGAAACAAAGGAAGTTTTCTCGAATATAGCCAGATTGAGAAACAATTAATGCACAGTTCCCAACACATCTAATGTTTCGTCTCCCAATGTGATCAAATGCTTGTCTACAGTGACGTGCCCAAGGGAGGGTTGGTGGGGTCATAACCCCATTTAACAAAGTATTCCTTAAAAAAAAAGAACGTCACAGACAAATATGGCAAAATGAAGACTGACCACCAAAAATAGTATTCATAACCCCTCTTCCTTCCGAAAATTCTGGGGATACCACTCTTTATCTCGGACACATTATTTATAATGAACTCACCAGAAGTTTTTATCATTTCGTATTGGAGACTTAAGTAAGATCGTTCTTCCTGCAGGTTTGTATATGATCCTTTAGGGTGTTGTCGCCTGCCTTCGCACCTAACCTTAACAAAGCCCTAATTTTCCATCCTTGTGACTTGGATCTTCAAGACTTTAGAAGATTGATTGAATTGCTTTATTTTACTTCGCTTTTTGTGCCACTTTTGGCTAATTTGCGAATATGGGGATAAGTGACGATATGATGAAATTGATGAATGGACACTCAAAAACATCCATGCCCAGGTCAGGATTCGAACCCGGAACCCTTGGCGTCGTAGCGCGATGTTGCAACATCCTCCAGTTGGACACCAGTCGTCACAAAGTTAGTCCGTTACTCCATTTGTCGGGAACATGAGACTCTTAGTAACTCATCAAGGCTTGCTGGGTAACAAGTATAAAAAAGCCAATATCTGAAATATCAGTATCTGCTGTAGGTTCACACATGCATATGCATTTTTCTATTATATAAGGTTACAAACCGCATACACGGAATTTGGTCCGGGCACAACTAAATCATCAATCAGAACTTTGTTTTTCAGTTGATTTGTGCAGTTTATTTCTTTCTTAATAAACTGCTCTAATACCCGGTATTGCTGAAATATTAACTTTAGAGAAAGAGACCTTCGAACTCTTCAGCCCTCGACCCGAAATAGCACTACACTGAGGCTCCGGAAGTTCCGCTGTCGTCATTGTCTTCATCTTTGGACCCGAACTGGAACTAGATGTAGACTTCGTTACTTTTCATTTTCAAATCACTAGATCTTATAAAGCCACCAATGGACACTGATCGGCTGTATGAATTGCCACACTTACCTCTGAAGTCTCATTAACCGATTCTATTGTACAGATCAACCGGGAAATGAATATTTTCATATTCTAGAACGTTCAGCAGGAAAACGATTCGTTAATATAGCCAGTAGTAGTTCGACTCCTTCTCTTATTCAAGAACGTTCCCTCTCGCGCTTTCCAGAGATTAAAAATTACAACGAATCGTCCTACTTGTGGCGCTACCTTTGTTGTGCAGCTTTCAAATGCTGACAAGTTTTTTATAGTGCTCAAGTTCGCTGCGACAACACCGAAAGCGCAAGAAAAGTTTACGTGCAATATTATGAAAATAGGATTATAAAACATTCTTCGTCTTGCCTTGATAATTATTTCTCTCTTTAAGTCATCGTCCTATTATTCAAGAAGACAAAAATCTATTTTTTTCTAAAGTAAATTGAAAAATTTCCGATCCTCACCTTGGGTACGTGCTATTAACAATAAGAGGGTTATAGAGCATTCTCTGTCTTGTCTCGATAATCATAACTCTCAAATTATGATCACATTATTCAAGAAACTAAAAGCCTCATTTTATCTAGTGTAAACAGAAAATTTTCGGTGGGGGGCTCGAGCCCCCTTGGATACGTGCCTGATGTCAGATTAAGATCGATGACTTGCCTGTTGTATGCAGTAATACCGATCTAACTTCAAAACTTTTCTACGCTGAATATGACATGGTTTAACAAGTTGAACAAGGGATGCTGGACGGCGTGAGGAAGAAAATGAAGGGGTGATGAAGCACCCTTCCCCACCTCCTGGCGACCCCCCTGATTCTAAGTAAACCCAAACTCATACACGAAAATAGTTATCGAACTACTAACACCGAAAAAGTTACCAACTGTATATTGCCAAGTTCATACTTAATGCCAATCTTACATACCTACAAGTTTCTTGTGAACAATTTAATAAGTGTAAAATATCAGCACTATGCCACGAAAATTTGAGTTTCTGTTGTCTCGGCACGGTGAGGTTGTCAGTTTCGGAATGGTGTTCTTCCTTAATCCACAAAGCTGCATACTTTGGGGCAGGGAAATCTTATGACTGAACCATAAATAACAAATGATTTTTCAATTGTGTCTGTTACATAGTTAAGACATGGAATAATATATCCTTTCAATTCCATTTTTCTTTAAAGGGATAAAAACAATTCTTGCAGGGATAAAAATAATTTTCTTTTGCAGGGGATAAATTTATTGTGGTGAGGAAATCACCGGCACCCCCTTCGCTTAATTCGCACACTGCTTAACTCATTTAATTATTAACCTTCCTAAAATACCACTCTTTCTCCCCTCTGTCTTAACACATTCTCCCCGCTCCCGAACTTTCGTTTCATTACTAACATAAAAAGTAAAGTGTTCCCCTGTGCTTTGCACGAAGCTATGAAGGCGTATACGGCGTGTGGAGTTAGGGCCCCACACTTTCTTGATCACGGCCGAAGGTGGGGCCGCCTTTATCTCCCAGAGTATCCTCCACGTACCCACTTTATACGACGTTGGGCGGGCACCAGAGCCGCTTGAACAGGTGGAAAAAATCCCGGGTCTCTCGCATGGTAGTCAGACGCTAGCTGAGCTACCGCGGTTTTCATTACTAGCAATGCAGATGCCATTAATTTAATTCAATTACTAGCAAGTAAGATCTTACAACCAAGTTCGTTTCTAGAACGCCGGAACAATCTTGGTCCACTATATCCATGAGACGTTATCTAGATTTACCTTTAGTGCCTCGTACATACATATAATTCAAACCGTCAATACATGGACGAAGAGAAAAACGGGGGAACCGAAATTCCGCTGATCTGACGCTCCTTGTTTATTTTAAAGGCAGCAGGGCACTAAGCACCTACCCCTGAACATATGCGGGTGGAGGTTGGGCGTCTTCAGGAATTTCCCCTTTTTCTTTCCTTATCTGTTTATTAGTGAGGGAAAATGCAGGTCTTGAAGCTGAACGCTAGTTGTGGAAGCCAGTGGCGTACGCAAGGGGGGGGGTTACCGGGTTTAACCCCCCCCTTGAGCTTTTAAAATATTATGGAAAATACTGTAGAAAAAATATTAAAATGGCTAATTTATCACAGTCAAAGATCTGCGACAGTAATAATAATAATAATAATAATTTGAATTATTATTCCCATGCAGCATGAAGAAAAACACAACATTCCAAACACAAACTAAGCGGCCGCAAAGTTCAATTTTGCATTTTTTTTTGCAAAAAGTCACGCAGTGACTCTCGTGAGAATTGTGAAAATTCCTTGCTTCGTCGCAGTGTAAAGTAAAAGTAAAAAGTAAAAGTAAAGTGTTCCCCTGTGCTTAGCACCACGCCATGAAGGCGTATAGGGAGTGTGGGGGTAACGCCCCACACTTTCTTGATCCGGTCGTGAGTGGGGGTGATGTGATCAGCACCACGCCCCTGACCGCCTTTACCCCCCAGGTTTCCCGAGGTACCCATGTTATTCGACGCTGGGTGGGCGCCGGGGCCGCTGCTTCGTCGCAGTATGCCGACCTTATTGCAAACGTTCTTCCCGGTACTGATTTCACATACGCTTGTGAACTCTCAAGTGATGCTGAGTCTACATCCACATCATTAAATAATGTTGAAGAAGTGCTTTGTGAATCACCTACAAGTGATAAATGTGTTGGAATATCTATAAACTTACTTTTCAACAAAAACATAGACTCAGTGGAATTTAGCAACATGTATTCTCGCGCTTCATCATCATCATCATCATCCTGGGCGAGTTCCATGAAGGCATACGTAGTAGTGAGTGGGCCCCAAAGATTCTCGATCTCGAACTATTTTGCAGGTGATGTGATCAGCACCATGCTCCAGCAGCCTTCATCCCCCAGGGTTGCTCTCAGGTACCCATTGCTATGAGGCTGGGTGCGGAGACAAGGCTGGGTGCGGAGACAAGGCTGGATAAATTCCAACCAATTCCGGGAATCGAACCCGGATATCCCACGAAGAACAAAGAACAAAAGAAATGTAATTTTGTTCTATTTCTTTCATAAATAGCAGCTGCATTAGTAGTAATTAAACTAATTAATTAATTATAAGAATTATTATTATTAATAGTAATTAATTAAAGTATAATAAAACAATGGTAATGTGAATATGTAGAAAGTTTTCGACATATTACACCCCCCTTGATGAAATCCTGCGTACGCTACTGTTCCAAACAGAATCTAAGCGGCCGCAAAGTTCAATTCTGCAATTTTTTTTTTTCAAAAAGTCGCGTAGTGACTCTCGCGAGAATTGTGAAAATTCCTTGCTTCGTCGCAGTGTGCCGACCTTATTGCAAACGTTCTTCATTTCACATCCCCTTGTGAACTCTCAAGTGATGCTGAGTCTACATCCACATCATTAAATAATGTTGAAGAAGTGCTTTGTGAATCACCTAGAAGTGATAAATGTGTTGGAATGTCTATAAACTTACTTTTCAACGAAAACATAGACTCAGTGGAATTTGGCAACATGTATTCTCGCGCTTCATCATCATCATCATCCTGGGCGAGTTCTATAGGTAAAGGTAATATAAATTCCCCTGTGCATATAGTACCGTGCCATGAAGGCACACGTAGTGGTGTGGTGGGCCCCAAAGATTCTCGATCTCGAACTATTTTGCAGGTGATATGATCAGCACCATGCTCCGGCAGCCTTTATCCCCCAGGATTGCTCTCAGGTACCCATTGCTATGAGGCTGGGTGCGGAGACAAGGCTAGATAAATTCCAACCAATTCCGGGAATTGAACCTGGATCTCCCACAAGGTTGTCAGAATAGACATTGACAGAGAGCGACGTCTTCAGTCACCTCATGTCACCTGCTTACAATCCGGTGTGCTTCGACCACCGCGGCTCCTTGAATGAGTTTCATATTTCGATTATTTCAATAAATTTAATATATTTGCTTGTTTTTATGGATTTTCTTCACACTTAAAATGTCTCACTTATCATATACAACCGTTGACTAGACCATTATTTTGTAACAAAGAAACAAAAGAAATGTAATTTTGTTGTATTTCTTTCATAAATAGCAGCTGCATTAGTAGTAATTAAACTAATTAATTAATTAATTATAATAATTATTAATTAATTTGTCATTATTATTATTAATTAAAGTATAATAAAACAATGGTAATACGTATTTGTAGAAAGTTTTCTAAATAACATCCCCCTTGATGAAATCCTGCGTACGCTACTGGTGGAAGCATTCCCTTTCATCCCGTGCTGCGGCGACCTATTGAAAGAGAAATTATTTTCTACAGCACGCTGCATTCTTTATGGAACCAAAACACAATTATAGTCCGCCCCTTCCAAGGTCAAGTGGAAACAAACTGAATTTGTTTTCTAAACATATGAAGTCACGTACGCGGTCACGAAGACGACGTGGGCGACCCAATGCTTTCCGTATCAAGTTATGTTTATTCCGTACTGAAAGAGACAAACAATACCCAGTCTGTAGGTCACATCGAACCAACGAAAAGCGACGTAAAATAACGAAGAAATAACTCATACCACAAAGAGCATATAGATATCTCACATATTTAATAATAATAATAATAGGTAAAATGTAAAGTTTCCCGCGCATATAGCACCGTGCATGAGGCAAATTTAGGGGACGTGGGAGCATATATTCTTGATCTCGGCCATTTTGGAGGTGACGTGTTCAGCACCACACTCCGGCCGCCCTTACTCCCGAGGATTACCCCAAGGTACTAATTTTTTTGAGTCAGGGTGAGCCTCAGATAATAATAACAATAATAATAATAAACTTCTGTATCTGTATAATAAACGAAACTTTGTATCGAGATACTTTGAGAGTTACTTACAGATATGTACTTAATTTTACATTCATTTTGGAAGACAATGTATGTTTCATAATTCCCGGGTCTCTTTGGTTATTCCTAGAACACCCTTGTTTATGAGATGGGGCCTAGTGTTGTGTAGGCGCACCAGATCAAAACAAACATTGGAGGAGCAAGGGGGTTTGTGCTTTCTTCATAGCATTGCTAGCGACTTCTGCCCTGTCACGTATTCACAACTCTCATAAACAAATTCTTGTGAAATAATGTGTAACTGTAAAGACAAGAGAAGAATTCGCACGAAACCTAGTGGTGCGCAAAGATGGATAAAGTAAGGTTGAACCCGCATTATTTTATTTTTTAAGAAATAAACTTGAAATGATAGTGAGGAAAGAACAACACGAACAACAAAAAGAGAGGTTAGGCAGAAATATTGACCTGCTTTCCTGATGATACATACCACATTTCATTTAGCATAACAGAGGGCTTCCAGCCATTGGATGTAACCGTCACTTGAACCTTACATCCATGCATATACCTACCTATATGTACATATGTATGTATGTATGTAAATATATTTATGCATATTCACTACTAACCCATTTTTGACATTTGCAACGCTCTGTAGAACTAAATATTCAGAGCTTAATCATCGAAACTCAACAAACAATAGATGTACAATTTGCCAGTAAGAAATTTACTTTTGAGTGCATAGGTAGCGGGGGGAGCGGAGGGGAGCGGGAACAAAATAGAAAACTTACATCTCTGCTAAGAAGGTAATTACTGTAAATTTAGAGCTTTTAGGCAGATTTTTTTACAGTCGCTGTATACCTTTGAGGACTAGAGTGATAATTCATTTGAGTAAAATTGGGTCAAGGCCTTCGATAAGGCGGGAGGAAAATGGATTTTCGCTATTTTGCGCGATTACAAAATGCTGTAAGTTGAGACATGTTTAGTTTTTCTTTCGGCGAAGTGACGAGCTTGATTGATTGATTGATTAATTTGGTGTTTTAAGTCCACTAAAGCTAATCGGGACTGGGCCTACAGTTAAAGTGGGATCCAAACCATTATGTGCCTCTACTGGGTAGAAGTGGCGAACTTGTTTCAACAAGTTAAACTTACTCTAACCTCTGGTGCAACTACTCTAACCTCTGGCGATATCTTGAATTCTACAAACATTGCCACAACAACAGAAACAGTGCTTTCATGTCGCACAAATATCTACACATTCAGTTGCTTGCTATAAGCGAGTGGTATAAGCTACTATTTTAAACAGTGGATCTACAAGCTGATGGTCGATATGCTGACTGGATTGGTTTTCGTAGACACACCCGCATAATGTCGTTCGAATCTGTGCTTCAGGGCAACTCAGGGCATTATTAAATGCCTCGATACCCATGGAGAACATGATAAGCTGCAACCCTAGCTCCAACTTTTTCAAACACAAATCTAGAACATATTTTAAAAACGAAGATTAATTGCTTCACAATGAAACTACTCGTTACGACCCTGTTGATTACATTTTTACAACTTTGTTCACTACAATGATAACAAACAATTGAGGATTTGAGGAAAACAAGGGTGGAGGAGCGGCACCTCACGGTCGTACACATGCTTGACACTTGCGTACATGAACATACTTTAGCCTACAAGAAAAATTGTCATTTAATCAACTTTTACCTCAAGTATGCATTTTGTATGCGATATTTAATCGGAATAAAATTTGACTATTCCTAAAAAAATATTTCGGTCCCCCCTTTTTCTTATATCTTTCTCGGCGACACTGTAATGCTAACAAAAGCTCTTTGATATTTTCAAAATAAAATGTTTCCTCTATTCGGAGGAACGTTGTTGTCCATACCTTACTTTCTTCTGTTTTGTTATTTTACGTCCTTTTTTTTACCTCTCTACGTTAATCACAATACAATGAGGATGAAGGATGAATTGATGAGATAGATGACGGAACAAACAAATATCGATTACCCAAGATTCGAACCTAGAACCTAGGATCAGTGTGTGAAAGTGCAACCCCCCCCCTTTGAAAGGTAGCCCCCAGTCCCTGGTTTCTATCCGGCCCTCTGGATTACTTCCTGCTTTAATCCTTCAGATCCCTCATTTCACTTCACCCTGGGTGCCAAGCGAACAGATTATATTTGAGCCGGAAATACGAAAGGGGGATTTCACATAACAATTTATATTTTTAGTCCCTGGTTCGTTACGCATGTACATCAAGTGAATAAACAACTGGTTTAAAATGGACAGTACTGTAGTTCTTAGAGTTAATTCAGCAAATCATAACATTTCTAGTAGTGCCTCCTCGATGGCGCAGTGGTAGCGTCGTCGCCTTGCAATCAAGGGGTCCCGGGTTCGATACCCGGTGGAGGTACATAGTGGTTCGGATCCCACTTTAAACTGTAGGTCCAGTCCCGATTAGCCTTACTGTGCATAAAATGGACTTAAAACACCAAATCAACAGCAACAACATTTCTAGTAGGATTATATTGTTTATTATACGTTGTTATATAGTATATATCTCTGCGGGCCTACCCTCAGCTGAAATGATATTCCGTTCATTACAAATGCGTTTCCTTACGCCTTTACTCTTTCTTTTGGGCATCAATTATTCAATACGGAAATATCCAAATATTCAAAACTGTTCTAAAGGGGACTTGGGACAGCAAACAGGGGTTGGCTTAAACCAAATGCTACATTCTTATAATAGTCTAGCCACCAAAAGTGGACTAAACTCGAGCAGACATTCCTCGTCGTCGAAAGATGGGGAAACACTGTTTTCTATAAAAGCCCAATTGGCTTTTTTATAGTCTGGGTAAACGTCCGTGGACGTGGACCACGTAGCGTTGGAAAATTCCGCTGTAACGGTCTTTGGAAAGACATCTCCCCCACTGGGGTGATAAAGAAATCTAATATCCAGCAAAGCACAATCCAATGAGCACATACACTTACATCCAGTAACAACATATAAGTACGCACATGAAAAACATATTACTTTACCCTACACCTTGTAGCTGGCCAGCAATTAATTAACATATTTCCAAAACCAGTAATGCTCAATCCGACCATTACAAGTGCTCCGAGGTTTTTCTTGGCTATGACATTTATGTTACGAAGATTTCATACGAAATATACAAATAACAAGTACGTACAGGAGACAAGCAAGTTGCTTGAACCAACAGAGGGTTTCGTACCAAAGCAACAAAATGCAACGGATACAACACCTGGATCTTCTTTGCAATCTTGAAAACAGCATTCACTGCACGTGAAGGGTACAACTAGACTATAGAAAAAAAAGAACCTTTCCGAGAGTCACCCAATCTACAGGCAACTGAGCTGCTTATTGCGTCGCCCCGGTGTGGAAGGTCACATTTGCTTCTTAATGTTCGTTTTAAACGACACTTGTTTCTTGTTTACTTATTCTTCTGAAATCTGCTTTTGCCTGAATCTTCCTTAATGCATCAAAATATCTGCTTTCGAAAGTTTTAATGAGCACGTTTTAAGAACATCTCAACGACCAAAGTCAAGAATTAGTAGAACTTTTGACTGTCTTCTAATCACCGCAAATTAGCAAATATATTTCCATCAATGGATTGTAAATTGATTATGTACGAGTTACATGTAAATATATTTTGTAAACTTCAAGTTAGTATATTTCATTGATTGATTGATTGATTGATTTGGTTTATTTTACTTCGAATTTCTGCCACTTTTGGAAAGTCGCGAAGATGAAGATGAGTGATGATTTGACGAAATTGATTAAGTGATACTCAGAAAGAATTGTCATGCCCCTGGCGCTGACCACTCCGACGGTTAGTGTATTTCATTTTACATAGAACTTTAAATAATATTTTTCTTCCATGTGCAGCAAGTTGTACCACAGTTATGTACGGAATTTGGCAACTTCGACGTTTCCGTTAACGAAACAAATAGTTGATGAAGGTACGATGAATAAAAGCGAACTATGGAGATCACATTTTATGTATTTTCCGTCCGTAATTATAATACATGAATAAAGTTAACCCACAGTTTTAAATTTTCACATGCAAATTTGCTTCATTATTCGGGATGGTTGATTAGAGGATAACAGCAGTGTACGTAAAAATGATCAAGCATAGCGTTATGGACCTCAGGTTGAAATTCTAAGTAAAGCATGCAGGTGCGAAAATCCCTCCACTTACTTCATGAGTTCATGATTCATGCTTATGTCACGTCGTAGATATGTAAAAAGAAGATAGAGCGGTGTTTACAGTGTAACCGCGAATGCTCTATGCTATGTGTACTAATCAGAAAGTAGTACATCCATAGTTGAACTCACATTGACAGACAAACAATTTTATCGACATGTCAATTATTCCATAATACTAGACTTAAGACTACTTTCAATCCAATTTGCAATTATTTCTGAGCAATCGACAGGTATATGTTGTCAAATTGTTTACCCTCACTTACAAACAGACAAACCATTTGAGAACATTTTGCCGAGAGAAGTTGCCATAGGCATAACTTGGCGGAGGCAAGGGCGGGCAACCGCCCCCCCCCCCAATCATGTGTTGAGTGAAAAAGAGGTATATTCCACACATAAAATGTCAGAGACAGAAAATAGTTCAGAACTCAATGTGCTGTCAGGAATGTGTGAATATAAGAACACTGATCATGGGTTTCAACCCAGAACTTTCTTGTGAGTGAGGAACAACATTTACGAGAACATTTTCCAAATTTGAAATGAACCTTTCAAAACATTATTGACAAACTCCGTGAGTTCAGGATGCTGTGAGCATTCTTTCTTGCCCTCGAAGGCTCAGGACCAATACACTGTATACTCAAAACTACTGGGCATTAAATACTTCATCTTATTGCTGTTTTGTATATTTAACAAACGAATAATATTAATAGGTCCAAAATGATAAATGAATTTTACTCGGACGCAACTCGTCAAGAAAGGAAACTGAAGCTTCGTTAGATTTTTGATTGATTGGTCGATTGATTAGGTGTTTTAAGTCCACTTTATGCACAGTAAGGCTAATCGGGACTGGACCTAAAGTCTAAAGTGGGATCCGAACCACTTTGTACCTCCACCGGGTATCGAACCCGGGACCCCTTGATTACAAGGCGACGACGCTGCGCCACTGCGCCATCGGGGAGGCCTGAAGCTTCATTAGAACTACAAGCTTCACTCATACTTGTGTGCTATATGTGGTATGTGGCGGATCGGATTTATATGCTATATAAAGATCGAAATATGCTATGCATAAAAACACCTTCGAAATTGTATTATGGTCTATATAGTATGTTTATGACCTCACGGATACTCTTGGGGATGCCACGTCTCACATGATTCCAAATACTGAAGGAATTCCCTTCTAAAACCCACATTTCTTTCGTGGCTGGGAACCATCATTTTTCAACATAGATAGCGCAAAACTATTGCATTTCTATCACTTGTATTTGAAGAATAGATATCGTTTACAGAGGAGGAATTGATAAGTTGCTGGGCTCATTTATAGTTTTCTTCTGCAATAATAGAACCATTATGCACTAGAGGCATTAACAGCTCAACATGAGTGACAAAACTTGATGCAAACAAATTGTAAAATTTACACACTAAAAAATAGTTTAACTATACTGTGCTAGATGAAACTAAATTCATGCAAACAACCTCACACCGTACTGCATACTTTGCACACCATGGTACAGAGTTTTCAAAGGCCTGAAAGCCAAAGCACATGACCAGTTTTCTTGAAATATATTATTATTTAATGAGGATACAGGGGTAAAAATGATGATAAATAATTCAGAATCACCCCTTCCCCTCTCCAGGTACACTTTGGACTCATCGTATATACATGCTTGAGCTCTGATTCTTGTGTTTAAAAAATGGCAGAAATACAAAGACCGAACTATCGCGCCCTCTCACAGAAAAGACTACAAAATTTAGAAAGAGAACTACATTGGTTAAATGTCCAATTTATAAAGTAGGTATTGTCCAGGTTTTCAGGGCTTTGCAAATACTGTGAGGTCCTTACGGCATGGAGGAAGTCCTGCTCTTTTCGGCCACCGGAAATCACATGAAACCGTGGAAGATTTATGCGTGTGAAAATTTCCATACAAGTCGATATTTCTGTGCTGGGACGTACACAGTGGATAGCAGAAAGTCAACGAATCTGAAAAGTTTCATGCATGCTGTGTGACGTATAAATTATCTTGTTAAGTTGTTGTTCTAACCTCACTTTATGCACTAATAGGATAATCCGGACTGGACCTACAGTTTAAAGTGGGATCCGAATCACTATGGGCCTCTACCAGGTATCGAACCTGGGTCCCTTGATTACAGTTTAAAGAATATTGACAACAATTGTATTTGTAAATTCCCACGTGAATAACCAGATGTTACTTTAAATATAAAAACTATTAAATTGAATACTTAAATGCGAACAGTTTGCTATATATTAAATAATTCTGGCATCAGCGAATGTGCATGATCATCATGATCTATTCACTGTTGAAACAGTTTGACCTTAACTCCTTCAATATTAAAATTTCTAACATGTACCATTTGATTTGATTTGATTTGATTTGATGTTAAAATTTTGGGTACGTCAGCACTTAGGCTATTTTGCACCCGTCACATTATACGGGGTCCAGCCCCTTATCTTTACAAAGAACAACTCTAACGTTGCATAAGTAAAATCTTAAAAGCTTAAAATGTTCTGACTTTCGTTAAAAGCTGAGGCTGTAAAGGGCCCTCAGCACACACAAGGACAAAAAAAACAGGACAACACACACAAAATTATACTGGCCAGACTGCCAGTCGCCAGAGCCTCGTTCGTCTGCAAAACGCAGTCCAGGGTGTACTAACGTGGAAGTGAGGTTGACAGTTGGGTGTACTACGTGGAAAATCACCCCTTACACCCCATATGTACCATTTGAAACAAGTATTTTCAGGTGGGGAAGGCCACCTTAAAACAAGCCCCCAAGGACTAATATTTGCAACCAGAAAGAAGAATGCTCTTTTATCTCCTAAGTTTAAATTGAGTATAACAACAAAAGTTTGCTGTGTGTTTAAAATTTCTATTCGGCTTGTTAATTTTCCAATACATAATTAATGGTTTTAAAAGTTTAATTAAAAATTGATTTTATATTAATATAACTTTTTAATTTTACAAATACAGTAGTTATGGGATGAAAAAAATTATGATCATGCCTCCCCCCCCGCCAAGTTAGGTCCCAAGTTACGCCCATGGAAGTTGCTATTTAACATATCTATCAAATTACACGTTCGTAGCTTTAATTGAGTCCTAGATATTTAAGTATAAGAATATTTTCATTGTTGACTTTCGATTCATTGCCTCCCATAAACAGACGGATACTCGCATCCAGATACTTTATACCGCTCCATGCTAGTATTTGATAGGTCTACCTATCTACGCTTCTATTTTATGGTTTTTGACTATCTATCCAATTATTTCGTGAATGACTACAACAATTAAATGAAAGATTCAATGGAGATTTTTAATAACGCGTGCGGTTGGTTTGACAAATTTCAATTTATAGCTCAAACCGTTTTGGTCACGTCACCACTTTAAAATTCAGGGTGATTCGAAAGTCGAAAGAGAAACACCCATATAATTTCTACAGATATTATAAACCGTGAATGCAATCACGTGCAGTATGTAGGAGTCTATGTGTCCATATCTTACTTTCTTCTCCTGTTTTGTTATTCTACGATATGAGAATCAATTGATGAAAGTGGATAGAAAGTTTTTCTTCTTTTTTTTTAAATGGGAATAGGCAAATGACATATCAAATTCATGTAAAATTTTCTGAAAAATTGAATGGTGAAATCCGGTTTTAAGATATCTGTATTACTTTCGAAGTTACGGGGTGTCAAAAAGTACCGACGTATAAACAGGCAAAAACATGGAACCACCCAATTTCATGACAACGCATAACCAACCATTATATCTTGGACTAAAGAGTGCACCAAGAATACCCGCACCAACTTCAAATCCGCTCATTTCTTTTTTTAAATGGCAAATGTCATACCAAAAGAACGTGAAATTTTCTGAAATATCACATTTTGAAATCCTTTTTAAGGGATTTTTATTCGTTTTTGAGTGTCTGCATAATATAAAATTACGTACTTAATAATGGTTCTCCTGAACTCGAAAACTGTCAAAGATGTTTGATGTGTTACTTACCCCTATTCTCGTTTGAAAAAAGGTTAGATCAAATATGGCGAATCCAATATGGCGTACGGGGTATCTAACATGCCTCAGAGATGAAGCACTTTATCTCCTAATAACGCATATGGCTACATTAATGGTCCATGTTTCAACTCAAGCAGAAAATGTAAGTTTTTAATAAAACTTCAAAAAAGCGAACTTCCCGTCTTTATATCGAAAATTAACAGACTATAACTGGGTAAATCTATGCGATATTGAGGATGTCAATACACTAACTAATACGTTTTATGATATTTTGTATAATATTTTGAATGACTGCGTACCACTGAAACGCATCAAGGTACCTAAATACCCTGTGTGGTTCAATGGTGACATTATTAGGAAAATAATGTCAAAATTATATCATTACAAAAAGTGGGGAAAAGGTCATTGCAACGCAGAGTATCATGAAGGGAAATACAAGAATCTTAGGAAAGAGATAAAGAAAGGGGTAACAGCAGCGTACAAAGCGTACATCCGTGAGACGGAGGAAAACATAGGAATAGATGTAAATAATGTATGGACTTATATTAGAAATAAAAAGAGGGATTCAGGTAGTGATACTTTTGAATACAACAATGAAATCTTACACAATGGACACGATATTGTAAATGCATTTACTACCTACTTTCTATCGGTGTACAAAGATTCTTAACAGTACTCTATAGTTGAATCAGATAAGTGCGAAACCGGAGTGCTTTCCCAACTCGATATATCGTATATCGAATTAAATGATATCGAGGAAGCAATTAAAATGTTGAAAGCCAAAAAAGCAGTGAGGATGGACATCATTCCTCCCTATGTGGTCAAGGTGTGGTCAATAACATTTTAGAACATCACAACTTCCCATCAAAATGGAAAATTACTAAAGTTAATCCCTTCCCAAAAAAAAGGCAAATGCAAAGAACGTTGATTGCTTTAGGCCAGTGTAAATTCTCTCAGTTTTTTTGCAAAGTGTTTGAACAAATACTGTACGACAGAATAATGGCCAACATACGACCGGCTATATCTACCATGTTCATTCATTCATTCATTGTTTTCTGCCTAATTGGCAGGTTTTTCACTGCAATCTCCAGCTTTCCCTGTTCTCTGCCTTACGCTTCGTAATAGCATACGACCCAGTTAATTTAATATCATCCATAAGCTGATATCTCTTTCTTCCACGGACTTTTTCCACCATTCCCTCCAAGGCATCTCTTAGCAGGCAGTTTCTTCTTAGACAGTGTCCTAACCAGTTTCTTTTCCTCTTCTTGATGGTCTCCAGTATAGATCTTTTCTCACCAACTCTTTTCAGTACGGCTTCGTTTCTTACCTTGTCTGTCCATTTTACACGCTCCATTTTTCGCCATGTCCACATTTCAAAAGCTTCGAGTCGTTTCTCTTCATTTCTTCTCAACGTCCAGGTTTCTGCACCATATAGTGCTACACTCCACACAAAACATTTCACTAATCTCTTCCTTAGACCTATGTCCATGGGTCCACAAAAAACATTTTTTCTTCTATTGAAAGCTTCTTTTGCTATTGCGATTCTCATTTTCACTTCTTGGTTGCAGACCATGTAACATGGTTTTATATCGCGGAGGTCGACAATCCCAAACCTTGCCGCATTTGCACATTTTGTAGCTTATGAACTAGACGAAAGGAAACAGGTATCTATGCTGACCTGGCCATGGCGGTCGATTCGGTAAATGATGACATTTTACTTCAGGAACTATCGTATTTTAATATATTTCTGAAAACGTAATTATGCTGCTAAAATCTTACCTCATGGACCGAAAGCAATTTGTCAATTATAGAGGATACATATCTCGGGAATACCCTACGCCTTCTGGGGTGCCGCAGGGATCCAATTTGGGCTTACTCATTTTCTTACTCTTTATTAATGACCTCCCGAAAATTATTACGAAATCACGTTGACATATTTACTGACGATGTAAAAATATTTAGAACAATTTGCTCTGACGAAGACAGCCTTGACTTGCAGGCAGACGTAAATATATTACTACAATGGAGCGAAAATTATAGACTTGTATTCTTGATACATGTCAGGTAATGTCTATAACAAACGCTGAAATAAAAAGAAACTTCCAGTGTCAGATGGGAGGAAAACAAATAGCTAAGGTCACTAAATTCACGGATCTTGGTATCACGTATGACGCAAATCTATGTTTTAAAGAGCATATGCATCACATCGTTAACCAAGCATATAAGAAATTAGGATTGATAAAAATATGTGGGGAAGATCTAGAAAGTACATCAATATTAATAATTTTTGTATGTCTCCCTAGTACGCTCACTCGTAGAATATGCGTCGGTAATATGGCAGCCCTTGGACCAAAAAAAATAAATAAATAAATAAACAACAACATATGAGGGAAATAGAAATGATTCAGTCCAAGTTCTTGAGGTTCATAAAGTATAGATAAGACAAAGTATATCCCAAATTCAATCCGTACTCTGAGCTTGTATCGCAGTTTAACATTGAAAAAATTGAAGAAACGTTTAATCTTAATTTGATGAGCACGTTATATAAAATTGAAAATAACAAAATAGACTCTATGGGGTTAGTATCTGCATTACAATATCATGTATCTCAAATGAGAAACAGACCGAAACCCGGTTTCTTTCATGTACCAAAATCTAGAACAAATTATGTAAATATATCTCCGATGTGGAAAATGGGTAAAACTTATAATGAAGTAGTAGCAAATGATCCGAGCGTTGATATAAACAGTCTGTCATTTCAATCATTCAAAAGAGTCCTACTGGCTCATTGGAGAAAGGGGTGAGGGGTTCGTCTGTATAGGAATTAGTGAAACAATTTATGTTATGCACAGATATATGTAATGCACATATATGATGCACAAAATGTATGTATGTCTCAATGGAACAATGTTCTGTGGCATCATTTGTTAAATAAATAAATAAATATATATTATCTGGAGAAAATATACGGGTGGTTTCCGACTTTTGGATTGGATTGGAGATAATTTATACAGGGATTGTTTAGAATTTTCTCTTTCGTTAAATTGTGTTTATTTTTGCGGATGTAGCGTCAACAGATTCTGTGATATGGATGTCTCACCTCGCATGGACTCTTGTCCCTCACGGCCAAACAGACGGACGGTCCGATAGAGATGTGTTTACCTACTATCTGTTAGGTCTATCAGATTTTTTAATTGAGACACTGATCGTTCATACGGGCTGATGGACTTGGAGAGAAACACTTTACACATTCGCTAATCAGTTTTCTAAAAGTAATATAAAATAACCCAAAAATATAATATAAAAATAATATGGCAATAAATATCGTGTTTAGTAACGTTACAGAAAATCATGAAAAATAAAGTGGGATATTACACAGCCTTTACCCAGTCAGAACTATATTTTTTAATATATATTAAACATAGCTTGTTTATTGTGATAAATGTGAGGTAAAAGGTAAAGTTCCCCGTGCAGATAGCACCGTGCCATAAAGGCACATTTATGGGATATAGGTATAGGACCCCTCATATTCTCGAACTCGATCTCGTCCTTTTGGAGGTGATGTGATCAGCAACACGCTGCCGCCGCCCTTACTCCTCAGGGTTGGCCCCAGGTAGCAATAGATTTGAAACTGTGTGAGCCCAGACCCGCTTTATGCGGTGACAAGGCCGGAAAAAAATCCGAAAGTATATCATGCCCCACCCGGAAATCGAACCCTGGTCACCCGCTTGGCAGTTAGACGTCCTGAGGAAAATAACTGCCATTAATTTTTTATCACATCATTCGTAGCATATATTTTGTAATATCAACTTTATAATAAAAGATGTATGTATTTCGACGTTCACAAGATGGGACGTTTGACTTCCAACATAACTACATCACACGATGCAGTTCAAAGTGATTCCAGCGAAGGAACTCAAGGTCGAAATGGAGCAGTGGACATTCTGTGAGCAACTTCCACAAATGTTCTCTGGGGCTGCTGTGTTTTTATCAACAACGAAACACAAGACATTAGGTTCCAAGCATGTGTGTGGGTATCACGAATCGAGGCATTGCAATCTGACCTTCTAACCTGTCACGTTTCTCCTTTCCTTCTCAAGTCACAAGGCAGCTGATTCTGATATGCTTACGTCACGGGGAACGACCTACGCTTTTTATTCACGTCTGCTGAAAGGTTTTTGGAAACTATGAATTAAGTTAATGAGAAGCGAAAAATTGAAGGATCGTTTTTGTGATTGGGTGCTTGTTTATTTACTCATCATTGCTTATATGCACAATTAGCTGAATTGGTTGATTGATTGATTTGGTGTTTTAAGTCAACTTTATGAACAGTTACGCTAATCGGGACTGGATCTACAGTTTATCCCTTCTCTCTCTTTCTCTCTCTCTCTCTCTCTCTCTTTTCTTTCTTTTCTCCTCTCTTTCTTTCATTGAGAGAAAGAGAGAGATAGAGAAGTAAAGTGGGATCCGAACCACTATGTGCCAGGGACCCCTTCATGACAAGGCGACGACTCTGCCACTGCGCCATCGATGAGGCCTCAAAATTAACTGAACAGCGACGAGAGGATGACGGGTATAAAAAGTGAAAATAAAGGGCAGGGAATAAAGCGTCAGCGGCACTATCTGAGCAGTCGCCTGAATAGACTCAACAAGACAACGAGAACTCTTTAGGCTGTCGTGAGATGTGAATCAGTGACCACCCAAATATAAATACGTATATCCTTTACCAAGAAAAATGAAAAACGTAATACAACTGATAGCGAGTGGTTGAAGCTGCAATCAAAGTTCCCCGGGACAGATTCCACATTAAACTGTAATTCCAAACACGGTTGAAAATATATGGTAACTAACTTACTCTATTTTATTTACACATACACTGAGGAATTTATGTAGGGGCATCGCCGTTAGGACGTTGGTCTTGTAAATATGGGTTCCAGGATTTGATTTCTTATGGGGTCACGTTTCAAGTTGTCCTTGTCGCACTTTGAATTTGTAGGTCCAGTTCGATCAGACCGGGCATAAAGTGGACGTAAACGTCCGCTCGATTCGGTCAAAAATAATATGAAATACTCGGAAAATACATCTGCGAGAGTGAAAAAGCAGCATTAGGCTTCTTACTAATTTTCTGGAAGCGCCATTGAATTCATGGCAGAAATAGACGTTATTTAATTTCGTTCACATTAAGACGATCCAATTTTATGATGTTATTTATCTAAATTTAATTTTCCTTCGGTTTCTTCCACACTTTTACGTCAACCATAAAACTTTACGTTATTTTACAGAATGAAATATTCAATGTTTGTTTCGTATGCTCAGATTATAGTATAAAAATTTGGAGCTTAACTCATGGGGGGGGGGGGGTTTGAGCAGAATATTTTATTTTTTGCAGCTCATAGAAATATCATCCAGGACTATTTTGATAAATAGGTGTTACATTTGCAAAATCATAAAATTACTGATTACTGTAGTCCTCGGGTTTCAGGAGGTTAACAAAAGTACCATTATCTCGTGAATCTCCATAAACCAAAAAAAATTGGGAGAAAGTGTCTCCTTTGCCCCTGTTAAGTTATGGTTGCTGCGCATAAATGCGTCGCTGAAAACCCATAACAGTTTGAAGAATCAAGGATTCCTTCCTGGTAGGCCGCAACAATGATGAATAAATTGAAACGGGACGGTGCAGGGTACAGGTATCTGGATAACTTAGTGGTAGCAACTGTCGTCTTTGACTGTCTCTAAGTCATCGAGCAACTTGGCAACAATATTAAACGTACAATAGCATTGTTACATTCAAAAAGGCATATGAGAAAATATATAAATTCTATTCACATTTTTATATCGCATAAATTGGTATTGATTTTAGATTGATTTAATTTATTTGACTTCGCGTTTTGTGTCTCTAGGCTAATTTGCGAAGATGGGGATGAGTGATGAAATGATGAAATTGATGAATGGACATTCACAAACAACCAAGCCCGACCGGGATTCGAACCCGCTTGGCGTCGCAGCGCGATGTGCTAACCACTTTTTTTTTTTTTTTAAAGGAAAGCCCCCTAAGCGGAAGCTTCCCCCATCACATTCACTCATATCATTTCATTCACATTTCTATTTCAGGACTTTTTCAGGACAGACAATCACAAATACCTATGCCTTACCCGGGACTCGAACCCGGAACCCCTGGCGTTGTAGCGCGCTCTGCTAACCACTTCGCCACGGAGGTCGACATCACTCGGCCACAGGGTCGGGCAAAAAAAAAATTGATATTGAATTTAATTGATAGTATTTATGGGCAGAGAATGTTCTGAGAAAGTTCAAATTCGATAGCCCCCTTAAACACACCAGTACCTTCAACAAAACGATTTTTCTAGAATTGGTCTAATTACTTTTGGGACAGAACTTGCATAATATATAGGCTGTGTCCTAGAGAACAGTAAGTTTACAGTCAAGAAACAAAGAACAAAATAGGTATTTACGTTGTTCTTCCCTCGTTTTTTAGTCTGTGATTTTACTCCCTACACATCGCAGTAATTAAGTACCAAAAGAAGTTTCTTCACTTCAACTGAATCTTAATCTTTTCTCGCTATCGAGGTTGAATCAAAGAGAAATAAGTGGGAAAAATAACTGAACAACATGTATTTACCCGTGATAGGGCCTCTCTAACTTTACACTTTTAACGGACGTCTTGTTAGCTCATGACTTCCTTCTGACACTAACACTAACATTAAGGCACACAACACACAATATAACTTATCCAAACAAAACATTACAAAACCAATTACACACTTATGTGATTTTGTATCTGTATTCATAAATATTATTAATGTTGAACACTAACACACATTTACCTTCTACTATTATTAACGTTTATTTTAATCTTACTTATCCCCCAGTAGAATGCTGTAAAATCAACGTTGTTCAGGAAAACCGAACAAATTTGGTTCTTTATGCCAATGTCGCAGTGAGTTACTGTAAACAAAAAAATAAGGAAAATAAAGGATGAATCAAAAAGGGAATCCGTAAAAGAAAAATCGCGGAACTCACGCCCTGAGTTAATTTTCAGGTACCAGGGCATAAGAAAATACCTCCGAAAGTATGGTGTTCCCCCCTTTTTCCTTCTGATAATTCTAAACCCCTCAAAATACTCGGTCATCTGGAAAAGGAAAGGTTGAGCAATGTTCCGCAACCTTCTTGTCCTCGCACAATACCATAAATTATCCAGTATTGAACACGGCACATCATAAAATTTATTTATCTAAAAAACATACATTACGGCACTGTTGATATAAATTAAAAGTTTAGGAATGAGTTACAATATAATCAGTTAAAAATACTACTACTACTACTACTAATAATAATAATAATACAATTCACTGCACTCATAGGTACTTTTGGTATTATTATTATTATTGAAACGATTCATGCAGCTGATTATATGGATCCGAAACGCCTGTAGAGATTATGTATGTGTAATAACAAACTGACTCTTGCCATCAAGGCATGCCATGAAGGAGTAAAGTGGGTATGGAGTTTCGACCCTACACTTTCTTGATCACGGTCGAAGGTGGGGGTGAAGTGATCAGCACCACGTCCATGGCCACCTTCTTTAGCCAAAAGTTTTCTCCAGGTACCCACTTTATACGACGCTGGGTGGGCGCCAGAACCGCTTGAACAGGTGGAAAATATACTGGTTCTCCCCCGCTGGGGATCGAACCCGGATCTCTCGCATGGTAGTCAGATTAAATAATTTACATTCAACTTGTTACTACAAGAAAAGTTCGCAGCACACCCGTGACCTTGTGGAGGAACACCGGTTGCGAAACATAGATTTAGATAGAGGGTAATAGCGCCAAATAATAAGAATTAAAAGTATTTCAGAAATCGAATTCCAGAAAGCTGTGGGGTAAAAAGTGACCTTCAGCCAGACACTGTCTCAACCTCTCCTGACGAGCGCCGATGCACCTTGAATATCTTGGCCTTTGACCGGGAGGTGATTCTCCGGTACCCACAAGGTCTATTCGGAAAGAAATCGTGTGTATGCGCTCCCCCTCTCACCGCACCGCCACCCGAAACTTCCCCCCTTACTCCACTTCCCCCCGGGCAAGGTCCGTCGAAGCCCACTTTCCCCCGCTCTAGAAGGTCTGGTCATAACCCGCCTTTTTGTCAATCCTCGTGTTTACAACTTCGGCAGGGGTTCTGTGACGTCATCAGCATGATACTCTCTGCGTGTCTGCTATTTTCAGCACTGTAAAGCTTGCAACGCTCTTGTTTTTAAGAGAAAAAACACATACTGAAAAGCATCGCAAAACAACTTACACAGAATACATGAAAGTAATGGTGTATAGATGAATTATAAGTACGTAAAAGCATAAACTTACCCACGGCTAGTGCTGGAAAGAACTTGAAGAAGAGCAGCTCTGGGTTCATTGTTTTTGTTTCATTTGCTTTCTATTACTTCCACCTAGATCCGAAACTATAGCGACTATTTTATACCCAGCTACCCCAACCATGGATATAATATCAAACAACAAAGCCTTGGTCATAGCCGTATCAAAGTTATAGTATACTGGCTGTTTCCATTCACCTGTCAATCCTCGAAGCATTGCAACCTGAACATTTCTATGGGGACCCAAAACTCTGTCATTGTCCCTGCTGTTTCATAATATTCAAAACTGGTGCAAGAATTCCCGGTTGGAGTCTCAATTTTTGCGCCCAGCGACGAAGTGTTGCAATGCTGGGTAATGGAATTCCGACCTCTGATCTCATGTGGGTATACAATCGTTCACAATCGCCCTTTGTGTTAATGCAGGAATTATATCTTCCTGGTTCCACACCTGTGCTTTCTTTTCCCCTTAATTAACATGTTGATTTCAGTAGCGTGCCCAAGGGGGGTTAATGGGGTTATAACCCCCCTCTTTTGCCCAGTATTCCTAAAAAAAAAAGAACGTCAAAGGTATTAAAATATGACAAAATGAGAGCTGACTACCAAGAAAAAGTATACATAACCCCCTCCCTTTCGAAAATCACGTCACTGGTTGATTTGCCCTAGAGTAAAGGTTTTGCTCAAAATTTGTCTCACTTTTTTGTTCACGATAGTTCATCCGCTCCCTTATTTTTAAAGCCACTTTTGACTGCAATACCTTCTTATACCTTGCTTGCCATTTTTGCAAATTGATTTTAAGGTTTTTGATTTCCTCATGACAATTATTTATATCTGTCTTTAGCTTATCATTTTCCTCACGAAGCACTTCCAATTGTTTTGTGTTTTAGATTTTTTTAACTTTCTATTGAACAAACGAATGACAACACAGATAAAGACTTTTGTTCTTGAGGTGGCACGCTGCTGTTCACAAATAATTGTTCACTTACCTTAGAGAGAACTCTCTTTTTAGCACATTTTGCCTTTGCACGTCTTGCAGGCATCTTTCTTCAGTCTCTTCTTTGGTGCAATTCCTAATAATTCCGATTCTAAATCGCGTTCGTAACATTCTGGTGAAAAATGTGAAGAACAAATACTCGAGTTAGCAACCTGAAATTTGTCTTTTCGATAACATTTGCTCTCCCAGATTTTTCTGAACTTCGTTGGGAGGAAATTTATGGTAAACAATATCAAAATTTTTAGTTTTCCTGAGATAGTTTCGACATGTGCTCACAGCACAGTTAGACATTATTATTATCACTCACAGTACAATATGAAAAAGACAACAAAATGACTAAAAATACACGCGAATACACGAATACAAGAGCAAGGAAAGAACACAGAAACACGTTTCCCCTGCTAAAACTAGCCGATACTAAACTTTCCCCAGCGATCTGTCATGTCTATGACGTCACAGTTTTACAACCACCTCGGCTTGCTCAAAAGGCGCGTTATGAACGGACCTTCCAAAGCGAGCGGCAAACACAGGTCAACGGACCTTGCCCCCGGGTACCGACAAGGGCGATAAAACCAGAGCGTGTGGGTGTGTAACGCGGACGCGATTTTTCTGCCACCTGGTGTGGAAAATAGTAAGCTCATCCCACACGTTGCATTGAAATTTGCCACCCTATGGGGACACGTGAAAAACAAATTTTCCCAAGTAAGGATGCTATCCATCAGGTACTTGCAAGTATTTCCTATTAGGTAATTCCATTATCGTTCCTCAAAAATTCAAGCGCAGTGATCCGAGGCTTCTATATGTATTTTCGTAACGATTTCCTTGTGGGGACCGGATTTTGGTCCCCACAAGTCGGTGCGGTCCCCATAAGGTGGATTCACAACTGACGAGTGTCCCCATAAGGTAGCATCTGCAAAAGCACACACACACACACACACACACACACCCACACACACACACACACATATTTACTTCCGGTCCACTTCCGGTTTAAGTTCAATTGGGCACCAGGCTCAACTTGTATATCTAGTATTAAGATAATGTAATTCTTCTAGAATTGCTCTGTGACTCTTTCATTTCTTACATCATAAACATATGATTTTTCACCTATAAGAATAACACTACATATGGTGTCATCGGGAAGTGTATCGTGGAATTCACAGATAATTTTAATGTTTGTCCTGTCATTAACCACAACTTGTTTTCTTTTTGAAGTGTTGATGACAAACATGGGTCTCTGTGCTTTGAATTCATCTGGTGTGTAATACATGTCAGTATTGCCCGAGCCTGGCTGATATTTCTACAGCACTGATGAGCAGGGATTTGGAACTGCATGTAAAACAAGACAGGAAATTTGTTACACTGATGAGAAGATCCTATTAAAAATTAAACTTGTTAGAATTGATTACTGACAAGAATAATAATTATGAAGAAACACAGTCCCTATTTCTGACAGAGCAATGCTGTGATGAGGTACAGGCTTCAGAAAATTATACCCAAGCAGATTTCAAACAAATATCTTGCCTCTTCCTGCATACAGACCCGAGCCTGGCTGATATTTCTACAGCACTGATGAGCAGGGATTTGGAACTGCATGTAAAACAAGACAGGAAATTTGTTACACTAATGAGAAGAGCCTATTATTGTAGAATTGATTACTGACAAGAATAATAATTATGAAGAAACACAGTCCCTATCTCTGACAGAGCTATGCTGTGATGAGGTACAGGCTTCAGAAAATTATACCCAAGCAGATTTCAAACAAATATCTTGCCTCTTCCTGCACACAGACCCGAGCCATTTCTACAGCACTGATGAGCAGGGATTTGGAACTGCATGTAAAACAAGACAGGAAATTTGGCAGATATTGTTATAGTGATGGCTGCAGAGAGAAACAAGATTCTAACAAGAGAGCCTGACATCCAGATTGTTGCAGGTTGTCATATCTTATAGAGGTTTGTTCTGAATATAATTATATTTTATTGATTATGACTAATGTAATAATTATGAAGAAACACAGTCTCTATCTCTGACAGAGCTATGCTGTGATGAGGTACAGGCTTCAGAAAATTATACCCAAGCAGATTTCAATCTTGCCTCTTCCTGCATACACACCAGAGCCTGGCTGATATTTCTACAGCACTGATGAGCAGGGATGGAACTGCATGTAAAACAAGACAGGAAATTTGTTACACTGATGAGAAGAGCCTATTAAAAATTAAACTTGTTAGAATTGATTATTGACAAGAATAATAATTATGAAGAAACACAGTCCCTATTTCTGCAGAGCGATGCTGTGATGCTATTATTAGGTACAGGCTTCAAAAAATTATACCCAAGCAGATTTCAAACTTGCCTCTTCCTGCATACAGACCCGAGCCTGGCTGATATTTCTACAGCACTGATGAGCAGGGATTTGGAACTGCATGCAAAACAAGACAGGAAATTTGGCAGATATTGTTATAGTGATGGCAATGTTGCAGAGAGAAACAAGATTGTAACAAGAGAGCCTGAAAAATACAGAAACATAACATCTCTTACATCCAGATTGTTGCAGGTTGTCATATCTTATAGAGGTTTGTTCTGAATATAATTATATTTTATTGATTAAGTACTGGAAAATCCTGTCACTGATAAGCACCCACTGCATTTCAGTTTCATTCTGTACAGCAAACAGGTTATACTCAGACAGGCCAGACAACCTAAGCTTGAAATCATCAACAAGTGACTTGGATTTTATGTATTTTGAAATACATAAAAAAATCCTGTATCAGAATTATCCATGCAAAGATAAAACACACATATGCCACTCCTTCTATAAGCTAATATTGTTCCTAGCATATAAAATATTTGACAGGTACAAAGTTCTGTTGTTTCAACAATAATCTCATATTATCTTGTCTGCTGTCTATGCCTTCTATGAACCTGCTGAGATACTCAGGGCTGCTTGCTGTACCTGTTGAACAGGAAATACATATTAATACTTGTGTTAATTTATAAATACATACATATTTAAATATTTATCCTGCCAGGGTTGCTGTTTATTCTGTATTGTTTATTCTACAGGTTTGAATGCACTCTGTGCCACTCTACATGCTTATTCTGTAATGTTACAGGTTAAGCATGTTTGCAACCCATAGGTCATTGTGTTTTGAAAAGTGGCAATCAATGCCCATTGTTCCTATATAAATGTTTCAACATACGTTGATTATATATCATATTGTTCCTATATAAACGTTTCAGGATTAACAGCATTCAAACCCTGTCAGGATAAATATTTAAATATGTATGTATTTATAAATTAACACAAGTATTAATATGTATTTCCTGTTCAACAGGTACAGCAAGCAGCCCTGAGTATCTCAGCAGGTTCATAGAAGGCATAGACAGCAGACAAGATAATATGAGATTATTGTTGAAACAACAGAACTTTGTACCTGTCAAATATTTTATATGCTAGGAACAATATTAGCTTATAGAAGGAGTGGCATATGTGTGTTTTATCTTTGCATGGATAATTCTGATACAGGATTTTTTTATGTATTTCAAAATACATAAAATCCAAGTCACTTGTTGATGATTTCAAGCTTAGGTTGTCTGGCCTGTCTGAGTATAACCTGTTTGCTGTACAGAGTGAAACTGAAATGCAGTGGGTGCTTATCAGTGACAGGATTTTCCAGTACTTAATCAATAAAATATAATTATATTCAGAACAAACCTCTATAAGATATGACAACCTGCAACAATCTGGATGTAAGAGATGTTATGTTTCTGTATTTTTCAGGCTCTCTTGTTACAATCTTGTTTCTCTCTGCAACATTGCCATCACTATAACAATATCTGCCAAATTTCCTGTCTTGTTTTGCATGCAGTTCCAAATCCCTGCTCATCAGTGCTGTAGAAATATCAGCCAGGCTCGGGTCTGTATGCAGGAAGAGGCAAGTTTGAAATCTGCTTGGGTATAATTTTTTGAAGCCTGTACCTAATAATAGCATCACAGCATCGCTCTGCAGAAATAGGGACTGTGTTTCTTCATAATTATTATTCTTGTCAGTAATCAATTCTAACAAGTTTAATTTTTAATAGGATCTTCTCATCAGTGTAACAAATTTCCTGTCTTGTTTTACATGCAGTTCCAAATCCCTGCTCATCAGTGCTGTAGAAATATCAGCTAGGCTCGGGCAATACTGACATGTATTACACACCAGATGAATTCAAAGCACAGAGACCCATGTTTGTCATCAACACTTCAAAAAGAAAACAAGTTGTGGTTAATGACAGGACAAACATTAAAATTATCTGTGAATTCCACGATACACTCCCCGATGACACCATATGTAGTGTTATTCTTATAGGTGAAAAATCATATGTTTATGATGTAAGAAATGAAAGAGTCACAGAGCAATTCTAGAAGAATTACATTATCTTAATACTAGATATACAAGTTGAGCCTGGTGCCCAATTGAACTTAAACCGGAAGTGGACCGGAAGTAAATATGTGTGTGTGTGTGGGTGTGTGTGTGTGTGTGTGTGTGTATGCGTGTGTGTGTGTGTGTGTGTGTGTGTTAATACGTTTGGCTTAGTTTTAGGTGTAGCCAAAAAAAATATCAAGAGGGGCATATTTTTGACAGGATTATGGACAACAATCTCACAGAAGTGCCTTTTGTAAGTGTAGCCAAATCAATCTGAGGGGGCTCATCATTTCACGGGAAAATCCCGAGGGCATTTTTACAAAAATCTTGGATTAGACAGAGTACCACACTTGAGCAAAAATCTCATATGGGCATGTTGAGCTAGTTTTAAGTGTAGGCAAATCTGCCTGAGGGGGGCTCATCATCTCTCGTCCTGGTTATAGCATCAATTATACTACTCCACAACTTTCTTGGAAC